>NC_044198.1:2046830-2207209 GCF_900880675.1 Sparus aurata
GCCTCATTGATGACTTCTATAAGGATCATCCTGAACAGTCTGGGCCGTCAGGAGTCTGCCCTTGATGGAGGGGTACTGTGACACGCGGTGAGAGGTGTCTCGTCTCAGGAGTTTTGTCTCGTGAATTTCCTGTTTTATTTTGAAAAGTAACTCTCCTCTCGTTTCAGGTCACTTGCCCTTTCTTATGTGTCACTGGTCTGACGTCTCCCCTGATCCCTAATTGTTCGCACCTGTTCCCCATTACCCTTATGTGTCTTATAGTCCGTGTCTCCCTTTGTCCTGTGCCAGAGTATTCCGTTCAGTCGTGTACCCAGGCCTATGACCACAGTCCTTCCCTTGAACCACGACAAGTGCCTCCACGTTTGTAAATCTGAAGATTGATTTTTCGATGTAATTTTTGTCAGTTCTGTTTAGAAGCTAGTTTAAGTTTGATAGCGTTTTTGCTTGTCTCCGTTGGAGTGGTTTTTGTTTCATACATTTTTCAGCTCTATTATGCAGCACAGATTAAGTTTATAGCCTTTTCTTCTTCCTCCGTTGGAGTGTTTTTTGTTTGCAAATTTTCATAGTATTTATCCTCAAAGAGTAGATTAGTTCTCAGCCCTTTTCTTTGCCTCCTTTTGGAGTGATTCTCTGTTTGTTCCTTTTGTTTTGAGGTTTTCCTCCGGTTTTGTTGTGTGTTTTTCTTGTTTCTCTGTGTATCATAGAAGAGTTAGAGCGACAAAAACTGGCTATGAAAATTCTCTATCTTAAGAGAAGATAAGTGATACTCAGAATAAAAGCCTGCCTGAACTGTTCACATTCTGCATCTGAGTCCTCCTTTTAGTCCAGGCCTGACACAAATCATTACTCTTTGGCAGACACACATCTCTCTGCATCAGGATAACCCTGAGCAGCCATTGCTGATTAGAGTTGTTACTGAAATTTTTCAAGTAGACGTTGTCACCTGGTTTCAGCTGTCTTCCTGGTGCATGTTGACTGTGGCCCTCCTTCTGCTTTTCCTGCTTTTTCAGCACAGAGACCTTGGTATCTGGATGCAGCAGGTCCAACTTTGACTTAGGCCAACACCCCATCAACATCTCTGCTGGAGAACGTGCTGTAGTGGTCTGTGAGGTAAGGCGATATTTAAACAGGAAATGTGAAAGTCTAATACTGAGCGAGTCATCTTTCATCTGCTTCAGACCCTCCTTCACCGCCTGGACTGCTTGCTCTGCTAATCCATTCGAGGCTGGGTGGAAAGGGGCTCTTTGAATGTGACGGATGCCATCCTGTCCCATGAACTCACCAACCAGCTCGCTGGTGAACGTCGGACCATTATCCATGACCACTGTATCTGGCACACGTGGATTGCGAACACTTGTCTGAGCTTGTCGGTGGTTGGGGGGGCTGTTATGTTGGCCATAATGTGAGCGTCTATCCATTTGGAGTGCACATCTAGTGCTTACTTTGGACAGCACTGGGTCCTTCTCTGTCCACTGCTTGACCTGTGCTGCCTTGACAGGTGTCTCTGACAAAAAGACTCTCTGGAGGCACATTTATTGAGACAGGCGTCTCTGGCAATGGCAGGCCACTAAACGCATCAGCATTTGTGTTTTCTTTTCCAGCTCTGTTCTCTATGGCGTACTGGTAGGCAGTGTTAATTTTGACAGCAAATTCTGATTTAGTCTTAGTCTTATTCTTTTGAATAAAACACCATTTAGTCATCCGAAATCTTTTAGTCTTAGTCTATTTTTAGTAGACTAAATATTAGCAGATTTTAGTCGACTAAATCTACAGTGGACTTAGTCGACTTAATGTTTCTCCAGAATTTCCAGTCATTGGAAGTATCCATCAGTCTGTTATGGAATGGTATTAAGGTTCGAATATGAAACACAGACACAGATTTAACGGTTGTAATACAAAACATGTATTTTATTTTATTCGTAATGTCAAAAACATGACCGTGGCTTTTTCATAAAAAATAATCTCACATAAAATAAGCATTAGGCCTGTTCCCCCCTGCATGCATGACATTCTTTCAAGGTGAAGTACAATATTATTGAAATAAATAACCACCCAACACTGAACTTACTGTCTTCTACTGTCAATCAATCAAATTGCTCATTTTAGTTTTCTTTGGAAATGTTAGTCTCCTATCTACTATCTCCATCAAAGTCCTTGTCTTCAGTTGTTGTGAGTGGTAAACCTGTGCGTCTAATCCATCTATCTAAGGCCTGCTCCTTGGTCTGTTGATCCTTCAATTCAGTTTTGTATTTTGAAGAACTTAAGAAAGCTGTAGAGATGGCCTGCTGCTGGGTTGCACTAGCAGCACTAGCTTTATTACCCCTAGGCCCATGGTCATCTTGGTCATTAGACGTCTTCTGTATCTGTGAGGGGGAAAAAAGGGGGAATCAAGTTGTGATTTTTTTTTTTCTTTCTTGCTCGATCTCCTCAGATCTCTCCCTGTCTGACACACACACACACACACACACACACACACACACACACACACACACACACACACACACACACTATTGAATATTTATACTCAGCATGACAATTGTCTAATCAATACAGTTCAGGGGTGGTTTCCTTTAGCTTCTATTTTATTCCATGTTTTGCAAAAACACGGTGGTTTATCTGATAATATAACCTTAGCGTGTATGCTTACCTTCTTATGTATTTCTGGATGTAATTGTTGCTTCAAGTTGGTGGTGTTTTTCCCAGTGATTTTTGCTCCACACAGTTTACAGACGGTCTTGTTGTAGTTGTTGTTATATTTGTGAAGTGTAACCAGATTTAAGTTCTTTGTTTTCGTCCAAGACCTAGCTCTGACATTTCTTTTGCTCATAAGACATGCCGTTGCCCTCTGACCAGGCGCACTGCAAAACGTTAGCATGTTGCTAACGAGCAATGTCAACTGAAATCAGTAAATGCTGTGTAACTAAATGTCTGTGTTCTCCTCCTGTGTAACTGCTGCACCGTTTGTTTAGCTGTTGCGCCTTTATTTGTTGCGGCTTTTTAAAATGGCTATGCTGCTTCTGCATAGATCAACCTACCCTCAAAAGATTTGCTCTGATTGGATTTCTTCCCAACTTGTCCCACAAAGAGAGTAGAGTAGTAGAGTCTCCATTCCTCCTGCCTTAACATTTTCATCTGGTTTTTACTTGTTGACTAAACTGTCATTTATACGTTGGATTCTGTCTAACGCTAGTTTTGGAATGGAGCGTGTTTCACTAAACAGACTCATCCGTGGTTTTATTGTCAGTGTGGATTTTGAAAACATGGCCATATAAGTACTGATAAAAACGCTTTACTGCAGAAACGATGGCTACACCTTCTGTGTCCAAGTGGTTATCTGCAGCCGTCAGCGTCCGCGTGGCAAATCCACTGTAATTAAAATGTCATCTAAATACAAGGCTACTTGTGGCATCCCTTGCAATAAAATGTACATTGTCCTCTGGAAAATGGTGGGACTGGATGCAATTCCAAACACTAGGCGATGGAACTTGAATAATCCTTTGTGTGTATTTATCTGGTCACATTCTTTTGATTTCTCCTCTACAAGAAGCTGCTCAGGTCAACAGATCATCCACCTGTGGCAACGGGTACTCCTCCAACTTTGAGACCTGATTCACAGTAACTTTATTGTCACCACATAATTTATCCTTGTGGTTCCATTGGGATTCAAAACAGGACCAATGGGTGCTCCCACCTTGAAAACTGGACAGGCTCAAAAATGCCCGGTGCCTGTAAGCGTTCCAGCTCTTCCTCCAGTTTGCTTTTCATTGCATCCGCTCTGGGCTTGAAGAAACGTGCTGCAGCATCAGGATCAACATAGAGTTATACAGTCACTCTTTTAGTGTGCCCAGTTTGTCTCTGAACACGTCACTCTGTTATTTGTGCATACTTGATCTCATGCCAATTTAGCTGTATTTTCCGGAGCTACCTTTGGCTATTACAAGCCTGCTTTCGGCCCTCTGATTTCCTGCTGCAATGTTCACATGTAACACCCCCAAATGAGGTATGGCCTGACCTGTGTATGTCCTTAGTTTGAGTGTCGAAGGCTTTATACGAGGTGGCTTGTGTCCCCATGTCCTCCTGCAGGTCTCCTCACTGATGATGATGCTGTAGTCCCAGAATCAACCTCAAACTGAATGTCCTTTCCTTCAACAGCCACTGGTGCATCGTAGGGCATACAAGGGTCCCTCATCTGTGTCCACTGCAAACATGCTGAATGCGAATGTGTGTGCGCTTGAGCCTACGGGGCTTTCTATTTTTCATTCTTAGCCTTATTTTTAGCATTCCTGCATTTTTTTGCAAAGTGCTCTAAGTGCTAAGGGTCATTTGCATAGTGTGCCCCTCCACACCTAAGCATTCCACTTTCCTTGATGGTTTTGCACACTCTCTGTTCACGTGGTGCACATACACTGACTGTGATCCTGACTGACTGTTTTGAATGTCTTTGGCATTATTTGCAGCCATCTCCATCCCAAACAAAATTTCTAGAGCTTTCTTGAAAGTCAGTGGTGGAGTATGCCCCAGCAAGCGGCGCTGTTTGATGTTTGTCATTGTTTACTAATTCCGCATACTAATTTGTCACGGAGCATGTCATCTAAGACATCCTTAAAATCACAATGTTCTGACAGTTGCCGCAATTCTGCAACAAAATTAGCAACAGACTGACCTGACTTCCTAAAATGGCTGTGAAATTTGAAACGTTGGACTATCACAGATAGTTTTGGATTGTGGTGACTGCTAACGAGCTCAACCAGTTTAGTATGTTAAATGTCCCCGGGTTCCTCTGTGTGGCTAAGTTCAGCTTTTAGCCTCCTCTGCTTTCCATTTGCAGCTAAAAAGTGTCCCAACCTTTCCTTATACTCCGTCCAGTCCTCGTCTCCTTTTACAAATTCAGTCCCAAATGTAGCCAGTGCTAGGCTTATCCTTCTCCACTCTGGTGCGGCCACTGGCGTTTTAGCTAATGCTAAAAACAAACAACTTTTCCGGTTCACCTCATCGCCAAAAATATGTGTTAAAGGAGAACTTCGGTCGATTTAAACATGCAGGTTCATTGCTCAAGCTACCCTTGACTTGCCAGCACCGAAGACGCAAACAAATTTGGTCCAGCCATTACAGAGCTCCGTGAACGGAGACTTAGCATTGACAGCTAACAGCATGGGGTCAGAACTTTACACTGTGTCTTAACATGCTCCACATCTCACACCAAAAGTTATGCAACATCAGCAGACACCTTAGCACACAGCACTGTAGCGTGTGTGACTCAAAATGAATAAAAAAGTAGTTAAAACAGTGTGTTTGTGCAAGGAACTACTTACCTGTTTGTTGACATCGGCGTCTTCCGGTAGCTAGACCAAACTAGTCAATCCGTCGAGCGTGCACTTACTCCCTCACTGGCGGAGACGGAAACGTATTCCAGCATTTTCGTGTTTCTGTTCATAATGTACATGTCCATGTTACAGCCTGTCATGAGCCATGAGCCTTACAATAGCCTGTTAAGCCTGTTAAGTGCACACTCGATGGATATGCTAGTTTGGTCTAGCTACCGGAAGGCACGGATGTCAACAAACAGGTGTGTGGCTGCTTGCACAAACACACTGTTTTAACTACTTTTTTATTCATTTTGAGTCATACACGCTACAGTGCTGTGTTGCTAAGGTGTCTGCTGATGTTGCATAACTTTTGGTGTGAGATGTGGAGCATGTTACGACAGCTTAAAACATAGATGTAAAGTTCTGACCCCATGCTGTTAGCGTTCAATGCTACATCTCCGTTCACGGAGCTCTGTAATGGCTGGACCAAATTTGTTCGCGTCTTCGGTACTGGCAAGTCAAGGGTAGCTTGAGCAATGAAGCTGCATGTTTAAATCGACCGAAGTTCTCCTTTAACTTGCATAATAACCAGGACCACAAAGGATGATGTACCGAGTGGTAGCCCTTATATAAGATATGTTAAAAAAAAAAAAATACGTCAACATACAGAGCTCGAGAACAACACTAACAGGAGACGCTGACTTGTACACCTCTTAAGGGGCAATCATTTGGAACGCGATAGACGCAAATTACATTGAAAATCAATGTTAATGCCGCTATGACACGCGATCCAGGCGGCAGCGACGCGAATGGAGCGTCTAGCGCGGCGCGAATGAAGCGCCTGGAGCGTCTGGGGCATCGGGAGCGTCTGAAGCAGCGTGTCGGGAGCGTCTGAAGCGTTGCAAATAAAGTTGGAAATATAAAACTTTTAAGGTGGAATCGCACCGCGACATCCGAATCAAATCAAATCAAATCAACCTTTATTTATATGGCGCTTTTCATACAGAAAAGTATCGCATGTGCCTTACAGAGATGTACAGAAAAAGAGAAACATCAAATAAAATCAGGAGAAGAAAGTTAAAAGAACCCAACCCTCCCACCCCCACAGTCATGCACAGAGACATACACAAATATGTATACGTTCATACACACATTCACACATACACACACAGCCACGCTGACACACAGACACACAGACACACACACTCACACCTACACAAACACTAGCTGTCACTACAGAGACATGGCCGGGCAGCGAGACCTGAGGTACAGAGGAGGCTAGAGGAAGCTACCTTTGGGGGCCAACCACACTGGGAGAGATCCCAGTCCAAGGTCGCAGGGAGCACCGCCACAGAGACCACCCCAACCCGGGCAGACAGGAGGCTCCGCACCAAGGTGCAGAGCCCTCTAGTCGCCCGGGCCGGAACTGTCCACGGGACAGCATAACAGCGACAAGTTCAAGCCGACGACGTCAATTCCCTCACGTACAGTTGTTTACACTCAGACCAACATGGAGGAGAAGCTAATTGTAGCTGTGTGTGGGCACCCAATGCTCTACGACACCGCTGCCATCCTCTACCGGTATAAAATGAAAAAAAAGAGGAGGCGTGGGTGAACATCAGTGAGGAGGTAAGACTCCCTGGTAAGTTTTGAAGCTATCTGTGACTTGTTTTACTACGTTACTGACCGTGTTTCACCGACCTGAGCTAACAGGTCCTCGAACTGGGCTCCGGTCAGCCTGAGGTACCACTGGAACCGGTCGTCATCCAGACGGAGCTCCTGGAGGAGACAGTGAAATTCCCCAAGCTCGGTGCGTCTCCGGAGGACTTCATGAACCCGGTTTTCCGGCGTTTCTGGGACTTGTACAGCTGGTAAAGTGGAGTAACGGTGGTGATATCAGCCACGATTGACGTGGAAAGAGTTTCGGTTCGAAAATGAGCGGGCATGAGCATTTTTTTTTCCCCTGAGTGTCAAGCGTGACAAGTGCGAATGACGAGATAGTCCAAAATGATCAAGCGGCATGATACAAGGGTCTCAAGCAATTGTATTCGCATCTGTCGTGTTCCGTGCCCCTTTAGAGGGGAAAAATCAAAACTGTATCTCAACATGTAAGAGCTCCCCTAGTGGTATAAAAATGAACAACAGTTTGTATTGACTTTTGGTCTACTGAGGACTCTAGAAACAAGTCTGTCAATGTATGTTAAATACAATTTCACAAGAATGGATCAGGTGTTATCATGTAAAGATAAGAAGGCTGAGCTGGTGGCAAGGGTTCTCTGGAAAAGTTATTGCTGTGTCTTTGGATTCCCAGAAAGGATCCATAGTGACCAAGGAGCTGGAGAGTCAACTGGTAAGTGAGCTCCTCAGAGACTCGGGTGTCAAGAAATATACAATTCCAATGCTTATAAAGCTAATATAAAGAATTTTCTTTTGGCTTAATGTGGCAATGTCAGTCTGTCAAAACAGCATATGAACAGAGAGAGAATGAAAGAGAGCTCACTGACCTATATGAAGTCCCATTCAATAGTCAAGGAGCTTCTTCAGTAGCGTGGGGATGTGTGTTGTGACTGTAGAGCACACCCGTCTTTGTGGCGGCAACTTTGCCCCTGGCGGCCTTTGTCCCCCTCTCTGGATTTATGTCAATGAAGCATCTGGCACGAAATAGTCTAAGACCTGCGACTGAATGGGGAAATTGGAGCATTCTGTGAAGATACAGGGATAGTTTGGCGTTTCTAACATTAGACTATCTGTTTTATTATACAGTATTGATATGAG
Organism: Sparus aurata; assembly: GCF_900880675.1. Lineage (NCBI taxonomy): Eukaryota > Metazoa > Chordata > Actinopteri > Spariformes > Sparidae > Sparus > Sparus aurata. The sequence goes on from NC_044198.1 coordinate 2,054,912, forward strand.
ATAGTTCATGTAATTCTGCTGCTTTTTTTTTATCTGTATATCTTGAAACTATTCTATTTTCGAAAGTTGCCAGTGTATTACTACACACTAGAGCCAGTTCACATATGACTTAAAGGTAGATGGACTGGACTGGACAGCAGCAGTGAAGGAAACAAAATTGATTTAGAAAATTTCAAGAAAAGCAATAGCCTTACACCTATTTCATTTTAAACAGAAAAATACAACCCCAAACCTTGTTTGTACATGTTTCTCCCTTAGAAGGCACTACAACAAGCTTAATGTCCCTGCTTAAAGGTCCCATATTATGGTCATTTCTGCTTCTTGACATGGTTCCCTTGATGTCTAAATGGAATGTAAGTAACATGCTTTGGTCGAAAAAAGCTGAAGGATTGAACACAGCAGGGTTCATGAAACACCAGTTTCACAGCCCTGCTCCAGGTGGCCGGTTTCAGTGCCTTTCCCTCTAAATGTTAATGAGCTGCTGCGTGCGCACCCAAAGACGGTATTTGTGCCGCCCACCTCTTCCTGCTTTGCGGAAGACGTGAGGACGGCATCGTGTGACCATGGCAACGGCTAAGTTTGTGGGAGTAATGGCTGCCAGACAACAGACTGCGGTGAAACCATACATGTTGGAGCTGGAGTCTGACCCAGAACAACAAGAGGCTCCAGAAGAAAGTAAGCAGTCAAGAATGAACATTGATGTTTCTAAGTGGTTAGTAGTTAACTTTGTTACCTCGACATTACTTTTATGTTACTGCAGACTAACGAAAAATTTTCGGTGTACTGTCCGTCTGCCCCGCGTTGTTAGAGATAACAGCCCCCTTCTCCTGCCTCGAGTGTTTACATCATAAAACTTAGCCAAACCTTGCTGGCGTTTACTGCTGTTCAGTTACAGTAACGCAGATGCAATTTAGCAATAGCTGATATGCTTTTAAATGTACCTTTATGTATGCAAGTAAGTCAATTAAGAACCTTCTCTTATTTGCAGTGACGATCTGTAATTAGCTACTGCCAGGAATTTTCAACAACTGTAGTTTTCAATAATCCACTGTTGCCTCCCATCACCTCTCTACAAGCAGCATTGTTATTTAACCAGTTACAACGGTTTATAAACTTTAAATATAGTACAGAAGTAACAACGCAACGTGATTGAGTAGTGATCATAGTTTCCAATGCATAATAAAAATTCTGCTTAAAAACAGGTGTTCCTGTGGCGATTGTGAACAAAGGCCTACAGCACCTGAGAATATCTGCTGTATGGAAATACCACAATTAAGTGTGAACACTGGGCAAACAAGGTTGTCATTTTGCAGTCTCTCTTTTCTCTAATCTCTCATCACTCACTTACCTTTCATAATTTCTAGGTCACACAAAGACTACAGTAGCTTCCTGAGCCACCATCATGCATGGTGGACCGTCCTGGAGTAGAACCTGTCTGCCTGAATGTATCTGCACTGCAGAATTGGTTTCAATACCAGCATAAATGCTGAGGCATTGCTATAATCAATTTCCTGTGTTGACGTTTTACTCCATTGACAGTTTTGTCAAAGCAACTTTGTTCTGCGATGAACGTGCACACGCGTAAGTCGTATTTTCACACACGCGGTCTGCCATTGATGCCAGTACATCAGCTGTTGTTGTTGCTCCCGGTAATCGTGTTGTGTGTTGGAGAGTGCAAACAGCTGCTGTATGAGTGGGGTCTGATTCGTGACGGGGTAGCACTTTTTTACCGCTAGTTGCATAGATTAGCTTTCTCGAGCACAAAGTGCAGGAGCAAGCACCTGCAGCTCTTAACATATCAAATATATCTCTTAAGGGGATATATTTGATATCTTATTTAAACGCAGGATAGTTTGTTTTTTTGCTGTATCTGGATCTCTCCTATGGAGAGGACTAAACCTGACTTAAATATAGATAAACAAATTAATAAATGCGTAAATAAATGTATAAATAAATAAAAGTATAAATAAAAGAATAAATGCTTTTTATTTATTTCTACATTTCTGTTCACCTACATTTATTTATTTCTGTATTTCTGTGTCCATATGTTAATGAAGTAGGAGGTCCTAACCTCAGTCAAGAGCATGATTGGTTACAGGAGTGTGCTCGATGAGGGTCTACTACTTCTGCCTTACTAGCAGCGCTGATTCCTGTACACTGTACAGGAATGTTGCTGGCTACCAGCAAGCCCGCTCAGCTAACTGTTAGCTGCAGTTGTTGACATTTGTTTTTCATTTAGCTCTGGTTTAGTAATGAATTTTACTGGCGTTCATTTTAACTTGCAAGGGTCCCAGGTGTCTGGTGGTGTGGTTTGAGAATCCCGTCTGGAGAGAGAGGGATCCTCAGCCATGTCCGCTAACCAGGAAAAACATTCTTATGTTTATTTATTTCAGCACTTATTTATTTATTTATTTACGCATTTATTTATACATTTATTTATGCATTTATTTATTTATTTATTTATTTATTTATTTATTTATTCATACTTAAGTCAGGTTTAGTCCTCCATACTCTCCAGGGGCCCGTTTCAGAAAGCGGGTTTTGTGAAAACTCTGAGTTTGTTAACCCTGAGATGAGGGAAACTCAGGTATTTCGGTTTCACAAAGCCAGTTCAGCGTAACTCTGAGTCAGTTACCCGGGCAACATACTCTATGAAACTAACCTGCTCGCTGGCAGGTTTGCTTCAACTAACCCTGAGTTTCCCCTGCTCTTAAATTGAAGCCTGCAGACTGAAGGCAGTGGCAGACATGGCGTGTCCGTTTCTCGAGGAGCCGGTTGATGTTGAAGCGCAAATACTCCGCAGAAATCTCCGTCGGGAGAGGATCATCAGACCCCGATTGGATGTGTTATCATTCCCTGATGAGTATCTATTTGAGCGTTTCCGTTTCTCTGCACCATCAATAATTTATTTAAACAATATTCTCCGCCCACACATCGCTCACATGACACATCGTGGAAATGCACTCAGTTCCGAGCAAATTTTCTGTATTGCGCTTCGGTTTTTTGCCAACGGCAGTTTTTTATACAACATTGGTGATGCAGAGCATGTGTCCAAGGCGACTGTCTGTCGGGCTGTCAGAAATGTGACAGTGGCACTGAAACGCCTACTTTGCGCGTTTGTAGTGTTCCCCAGTCACAGACCCATCAGACATCTCAAGGAAGTGTTCAACAGAATTGCAGGTATCAGTGTAAGCAATAATTAATGTAATGTCATAAAGCTTTGAGACTCGAAGCACTAATCAGTCAATTTAATATATTTTAGGGTTTCCAGGTGTGATTGGCTGCATAGATGGCACTCACATTCTCATCATAGCTCCTTCAATAAATGAAGGAGATTATGTGAATAGGCGATCTGTCCACAGCATTAATGTACAGGTAAGCCTAAATAGTAGCTTTTAACATTTCAGATGAAATATACTTCAGTACAGCTAATGCAGCTAATTAGTGTTCCCTACTGTGAAGATCATATGTGATGCAGCCAACATGATTAACAATGTGGAAGCAAAGTGGCCTGGGTCTGTGCATGACTCTCGAGTTTTTCGTGAGTCTACACTGAGTGATAGATTTGCCCGTGGTGAGTTTATATACAGTAAAGCTATATCCTATGATCAATATTTTGTTTCCTCCTATTGCAACTGAAACATTAAACTGTATCTTGTATTATCATAGGAGAGTTCGATGGTTACCTACTCGGAGACAGAGGGTACCCCTGCCAGCCCCATCTGCTGACCCCTTACCCTGACCCTGAGCCCGGCCCACAGCAACGCTACAACGTAGCCCACTGCAGGACACGAGCCAGGGTGGAAATGACCATTGGGATGCTCAAGGCCCGATTTCAGTGCCTTCGTAGGCTCAGGGTCACCCCAGAAAGGGCGTGTGACATCATTGTGGCCTGTGTTGTTCTCCATAATATTGCAATTATTAGAGGAGAGCAACACCCTGCCCTACAAATAAATGACCCTGAGGATGACCACCCCATCCAGCCTGCAGATGTCCGGGATGGAAGAGCTGTAAGGGACCTAATTACCAGGAATTACTTTTGATTCAAACAGTCAACTAAAGACAAATTCACGTGTGATTTGGTTCTTCTTTATTCCCTACAAGTACAAAAGCAACAGTTATGATTTGTAATATAGTTCCAACCATTAACATATTCACCTATTTCACCAGTGCACCCACCTCAACTGGCGTTCCAGTTATAGAATTTCAAGGTCAGTTTTTCTTATTTTACAATCCAGGAAGACCATTTCCTTTTCCGTTTTTTCGATTGTCTTCATTAGATGCACTCTATATAACTCCTTAACTGGTAACTGGGAAACATATGGACAACATTTAATTGCTACAGTTCTACATACAGATGTAACATGGTATTGACTGCAACTCTCACTGTATCAAGCTGTGCTGTGGAAGTTGAAGGACCCTCCTTGTGATGCCCAGCAATGTTCTGTTGAAAGACAAGAATGTGCTAGTTGTTTGTCCATTATCCATGCTCATCACTTCAGTGTAGGCTACATGTCAAACTATATTCCACTCGACAGTGTAAAGGAATGTGAATGGGTAGACCATTGCCAGTAGCTATACATACCGGTAATATTTAGACACACTTCAGTAGGCCTCTCTGGATCTCTCCCTGTGGTGGCAGCCGACAGCGTTTCTTCATCATCATCATCATCATCATCATCATCATCATCATCATCATCATCACCATCCTCCTCCTCCTGTGATGCAGGAAAAGAAACAGTTTAAGATTACTTTGAACTACCATCTGAGCAAGGTCTGAGTATGGAATACTTACAGCTTCAGGGTGCTCAATTGTTTCAGTCGGAGGCTGAACTAAGCAAATGACACCGTCCTCAACTGTTGGGTGGGGATAGATATAAAAATTAGGAATTATATACATACATACACACATACATACACATTTTAGATTTTTTTTTAAAAGACACAAGTGTGTACTTACATCTGATGTAGGCACTTGTGCCCTGGGGGGTGACAGGCTCAGATGAGCTTCCCCCTGGGATGCCTTCAGCAACTGGTCAGCCATAGTTTTGGCTGAGGGCCATCTCCTCAGCCTCCATCAGAGGTGGTGGAGGTGGCCCTCCACCCGTTTTTCGGGCCTCTGCCTCCTTTCTGTTGGCTGAGCAGAACTTAAATGTTAGTAACTTAGTATTTTATTGAGTGTTCCTGTACACATCGTCACATTTTAAATGTAGCCTACATATAAAATAAAAATCAAGTATCAAGTTTTAATCTACTAAGTGTGTACTAAGTGGGAGGACGTGTTAAAACAGAATTTGATTAGGGGTTTACATTACTATTTGAAGTAGCCACTCAATTAATATTTACTTTAACAGCCTAAGTCAATTTAAAAAAATAAATAAAATCAAAGTGAGGTGCAATCGCCCAGCAAAACATGCCTTGCCTTGTTGGATGATGTTTTTATATTTCAGTTTTAGCTGCTTCCAAGTCCTTTTTTCCCCTGTTGGACTGCACCTAAATGGAAATCAGATTTTATTCCTTTTTGCATTCATAGCTAGGCCTATGTGCTACATTCTTACAGTTAAATGTTAAGTCAATGGAATAGTTCAAACTTACACATTGACTCGGGCAGCAATTTCCTCCCATGCCGTCTCTCTCTCCTTTGCCGCTGCAGCGGTATTAGATTTTCTCCGAAATATGTGTTCATATTCTACGTATGCCTGCATTAGGACCTCCAGCTCTATTTGAGTAAAATAACTCAATCTCTTTTTTTCAGTTGTCATGGTGACACTCGTGGTATCAGGGCTCTATTGACGATGGCTTTTTATAGTGGTTGTGCACGCGCGTAACTCGAGGTGAACATACTCAGAGTTGATTGAACTAATTCATATCAGCTGTTCTGGAACCGGATACTCAGAGTTTCCCATCTCAGAGTAAGTCAACTCAGAGTTCAGGGATAGACTCAGAGTTTGTTAAACTTGCTTCCTGAAACAGGCCCCAGGTATTTAACCTCCTGTGGAGGCGGTCACCATGCCAATGATGTCATGAGTGTCGTTGTCATAACGGTCTGATGACATCATTGGACTTGTGACCACCTCCACAGAGGTTAAATACCTGGATCTCCATACAAGCTAGTTGGACTAGTCCAGCCTAGTCAGAAGAACATGAACTGAAGAAGCCTCTTGGATAAGAGGTGAAACATCTTCGAAGACATATAACCAAGTCCAGTTGCGTTCGATTCAATTTCCTTGAGTTATGGTTTCATTATGTTCTTGTTTGAATGTGGACCATTGAGAACATGCTGTTAAAAATTAAAAGATATTTCAGATATTTTTTATAGATATTTCACTTCTTTTTCAACAAATTGTTATGTTGTTGAATATTTTTTTTTTTACATTTGGTGCTTGAATCACCTTTGAGCGAGCGTGGAACGATTTTACTGGAGCTGAATGAAATTTTAGGTGACTGGAGAGCGGTCTTTGAGCGGAGCTGTCTGATATTACTTTAAGCGAAGGAGCGAACACCCACGTAAGCAGGGAGCGGAAATTCTCGCCGCTCACATGCTCTGGTTGGAACTATGTTAAATTATATTGTCCCTATCAAATTAAATGTAAATAGTAAACAATGCTACAAACAAGCCATGCCCAATAAGAACATTCAAGTTGAATTTGAGGAATTCTTATTCAATAATGTGTAAGTATTTTAAATTGATATTAATAACATGTTACTGTGTCTTAAGTATCTCTTTATTAGCTTTCCTCAGGATCATTGCTGAAGTTTGTGGCACCAGCAGCAAAAGAGGACAATGTGCCACTTCATTATATAATGGTAACTGTATTCAGTATTCCACTTAATTGATTATAACTGCGTCTGTACTGCACTCAAAATAATATTTGAAATATGTCTTGTGACATTTGATGCCATGTTTCTTTTTGGTCATATCAGTTCAGTCAGCATCCACCTCACCTCACATGAGGTAGATCAGACTCTAGAATTACACCTGCCCTCATTGGACAAAGAAACTAAACCAAACACCTCATTTCATGAACAAATACATGCAGATTAAATATCAATTCCAAACCTTTATGCAAAAATCTAAATGATTTAAAATGTAAAAAAAAGTCAACCTTTGAAAAATTGTTTTTTGTTTTGTTTTTTACAATAATTGCTCAAATGATTCAGAAATATAAATATAAATTCACATCTGCACATTAGAATCTGCCTCAAATGTCACAGTGCTACTGTGGCAGCCTGGTTGTGTTTCCATTTTTGGTATTCTGCGCCCCTCCTTTTTCTCTCACCTGCACCTTCTCTGTTGCTGTGTCTCAATTCAGGGTCTGCTACTTTCGAAGGACCTGGCCTTTGCGGTCTTCAAAGGCAAGTCCTGTTTAACAATGGCTGATGTGGTTAAAAAGGTCTCTCCAAAGGACTCACCTTTGAAGACCGCAAAGGCCGGGTCCTTCGAAGTATGCAGACCCTGAATTGAGACACAGCTGGCATGTGTGTGTGTCTACGGGTGAGGCAGCTGCAGCAGTCGAAGAGTGGCACACCTGAGGAGGATTAACTAGTCATCCACTGCCTTTGTCTACCTGGTCTCTAAGCTGCTTCAGCACTAGATAGTTGCTTCCAATACGGTGACTTCATGGTGCTGCTACTTAGTGTTCTTACCTTTGTGCTCATGTCCTTTCTTGCCTTCTACACTGATCTCCATTGCCATTCTGCTTTGCTTTCTGCTCATTTGTGGGGATGGTACTGTCATTGTGCTGCCGTTGCAGCCTGGTTGTGTTTCCATTTTCTGCCTTTTGTCCTTTCTCTCTCACCTGCTCCTTCTGTGAGTGTCTGTGGGCATGGCAGCTGCAGCAGAAGAGTGGCACACCTGAGAAGGATCAGGTCATCCCCTGCCTTTATCGACCTGTTTTCTCCACCGCTTTAGCACTAGATCGTTGCATCCAATAAGGTGACTTAGTATGGTGCTGTTACTTCATGTTTTGTGTGTATGTCATGTTTCCAGCATCGTTCTGCTTTGTTTTCTGCTCATATGTTCACCTGAGTTCCTCCACGACGGCTCCGCTAACCCTACTTCCCCGCCTTCCTGCAACCCTCATCATCTCATCCACATCACCCTCCAGCACAGTTTGTTAAACAAATCTAGATAACCTGCTGTAGACCTTCCACTACATGAAGGCGGACTGCAGGCCAATAACTTGACAGAAAAAAGAAACCTGAGACAAGGGTGACACCTGGTGGAGAACAAGGCATAATATGTAGGGCCAGTACCGGCCCTGATCAATTTGGTAGGTAATTTCGCCATCAATTTCCCAATTTTTATACACATACACAGAAACTGCATGTGTCTGTTCAAGATTTTTTGTCTTTTAGGTCAAAAATATCACACCAAATAAAACTGAAGAAAGAAACAAGTGATAAATTAGAAATACAATATAAATCAGGCATTGCGCAAACATATTTAAGCAATATCACACGAGAGGGAGTGAGGTTGTACTGTATAACAGCACTGGTGTGATTCCGTCGTAGATAATCACACCAGTGCTGTTACACAGTACAACCTCACGACCACGAGTGTGATATTGCTTTCATACAATATAAAGTTAATCATTTATTTGGCTCCACCAACACAAATAGTTCTTTAACTGGAAGGGAGACTAGGCTGCCAGGCAACACATAAACATTTCCTACAGACCGCTACTGTGGCTGCATATTACCGCTACTTGTATTGTTTACATTTATCTGAATGTTTCCATTTATTGTGCAACCACTAAAATGAGAGTCGAGTGACAGTTGCTTTGGTGGCATGATGTGTGTTTCAGATGAATTAACAGCTCGATCAGACAGCACGTTGCTCCATTGTTTCCGGCTCTCCAAAGATGGGCTCCAGTAACTTTTTAGCGAGCTTACAGACCTGCGAAAACAAGTTTTTGTGTAGATATGTATTTTATGTTGGGACTGCGACACGGTATCAATAAATCAAAAGCATCTCACCTATGCCCACTCACTGCCATGATCTCCCTCGCCTCGAGTCTCGCATCAGACAGTTTCTGTATGACAGTGGCTCTCAAGCTGTGGTTGGTGTAAGACGTGTGTGTCCCTGCCTCCTTGCACATCCTGGGAAACATCTGTGACAGCTGGTTTACTGCCAGGGGAACGGCGGTATACCAGAAGCTGTCTGTCTCCACTGTTACCCTCCTCGGCTGCAGATACAGGGCCTTTGCATCAGGCCCAATTTTCTTGAGATATTTTTCGAGTGACGTAACCGGGCAGAGCGCATTTCCTCGCTCCTCATACATAGCACCCCTCCGGGTTTCTCTGTCTCTCTCCAGTGGGTCTTTATGATTCTTCATTGAACATCAAAGTGAAATATTTTGCTCATTTAAGGATGAACGAGTCAGGTTTGAGATCCCGATTCCCCTCTTTGCCTCTGCATCCAAAGTGCAACTAAATATCATACCAGACCTTGTTTAGTAAACCTTTTCGGATTGTCCGACTCAGTGCTGCAGAGTATTTTAAGATGCGCTGGTCTTCAGGTGAGATCGGGGGGTGGTGTGTTGTTCTGTCCTTCCCTGCCCTTCTTATCCCTTTGACGACTCCTTTGAAGACATTGTTAGCTGGTATAAACTCTGGGTCCTGCATTAAGTTCCATGAACGGCTCACCCGAGGTTCGTTGATGTAACGGTTTAACCCAGCCCGAAGTCCCAGGTAGCTGCTGATTCTGTACAGCTCTCCTTTAGTTGTCCGGATCGATACATAAAACTGCCTCAACACTGTGTTCAGCTCGCTCTGACTAACTGACTGAAAGTTGACCTGGATATTTTTCAGATTCAGCCAAGTCTGAAGGCAGTTCAGAGCCCAGGTTGTCTGCTTTACAGTGCTGGCTTCATTTTTGCTCTTATCTAATTTGTCGAGGTCGGCTGATGTCATATCAACACACCTGGTTTGCGCTTATGTATCCTGGCCTCTCTCCTTCCTTTCTTTCTCCTCTGAGTCTGACCATTCGTAATTTAAATCAAATGTAATTTGAGGAAACATGTCCATCTTTGCGGTGCAAAGTTGGCCACAATCCAAGACAAGTTGGCAACTGATGTAACGTTAATTAAAGGGATAGTTTGTGTTTTTTGAAGTGGGGTCATATAAAGTACATATCTATAGTCGATCTCTTCCCTACCGTAATCACTGATCAGCGCAGCCTCAGTTTGGAGGAGCAGAAAGCCGCTCCAGCCCAGACGCTCAGCTTTGTACTGCAGTGAACGGGGTCCAGAGAAAAAGCTAAATTTAACCACCTAAAACAAGGCTCACCTAAAAAAACTATATCGGTTCAGGTGTACGTTGTATAGAGAAAATTCACAGCGCTTTACCTCGCCGTCAGACCGCCCTTTCTTTTGGCACTACATTTTGTCAACCGTAGAATCTCGGTATCCCTCCTGCCCTTTGTAAACCTGTTATTGAACCCACAGTAATGTCATCAATATTATCATTATTAACTAGCTAACAGTTTGGGGTAATTAACATACTGATACATTAAGTTAATGCTGACAAATAAACTGCTGATCGCCACAGATGGTTTTATTTTAATTTTTAAGGCATTATTCCTATTTAAAATGTTTGGTAGATAGTTTTGTTTGTTGTAATGATTTTCTATTATTATAATTATGTTATGAAATTGCCTCTTTCTTAAGAAATTCTTAATGGCATGTCAGCCGTGGATGGAGTCAGAACTGCAGACCCAGTTGATGGAGGATGTGGTGGACAGAGGTGACTGGACCCCCAAACACCCTGAGTACCGACCCAGATGATGTCCCACTGACACCATCCAGCCCAGCAGCACTGCAGGGACTCCTGCTCAGCCTGTTAATGTACATCATCTGTAACTGTTCTAGTTTTTGGGCTGTCTTCATCAAAGATGTCTGCGTGTAGTATGTTGATAAAAGAATTCTGCGGAGGCCTGGCTGGGTGGAATGATAGAGCAGTCTTTATTGAAACAGATCTCATCCGAGTGTGGCCGTACATCTGGTGCTCTCGTGTTCTCAAATCTATGGCAAAGTAATGCCAAACGCTTTGCCCTCTGCCCTATCAGAAAATCGCCTTCGATCTTAGGAATTCTACCAAATACCACCACCTTTCTCTGGTGTGGGGGCCTTTTTTAAAGTCTATTTTCCATACCTGCCTACTTCTCCTAATTGGTCACTTTAATAGATTAAAGGTTCATTTATCCAATGGGAGAAAAGAAGGATGGGTCTGCCTATCAACCCCTATGAAATAACTCTTGTGTTTGTTACTCAACTTTGCTGGTGTCAGTTAAAGTAGACAGGATGGTCTCTCTATACTTTAATGACAATGTATACGTTGAGTCAGCTCTGAGCCTCTGGTGTGGGCTCCTTCCTGTAGCTTATCTCGATGCCCACCTCAGGGCTGATCAGGAATTCTGAGCAACAAACAGGAGAATAGGAAGACAAGACAGTTGACAACAATGTTCATTTTGGACCACTTGAGGCTTGAAGTCACAACTTCTGGAACCAAAGACTGTCATCTATCACTCTGAGCTCATTGGGAAGTGGTAATACAGCAGTGGCCTCACAAATTGAGTAAGCCATTCACTGTTGTGCAGGCAGATTTGAAACCACTGTAAAATGTTGTTTTTAAAAATGATTGATTTGCTCCATAAGTGAATAACTGATGTATAATATGCTGCTTGCATTGACTGCAATTATTCACATGAGAGCAGAATTCAAAATGTTCTCAAAAATTCAGTTTTTTAGGTAAAATTCTGATATTTGTCAAACATCATCTACCATGATTCTAAAAAATTTTCAATTTTTTCATGAACATTGAAGATTTAATGATCAACTTGCAGGTATATATTTACAGTAGTGGTCACAGTCAGACATTTTCATGCACTGTAGGCATGTATTTAATTTAGAGGCTTGCTGTGATGCCACCATCAGGACAATTGTCTTGTGTTTCATGTTGAGGACATCTGACATTGCATCTGTCATCATCATCATGATCCTTGCTGGGTCTCGAACCCACAACCCCTGACACCAAGAACCAGCTCCTAGAAGAAGTGAGACCTGCTGTGTAGTTTCATTTGTCGACTCAGGGAGTCACTGTCCGGGCAGCTGTTGTCAAGGCAGATTTCAAAAATGGTCAAAATGTCAGAAATTCTGTTACCTGAACAAAAATCTGATAATACATAAATTGCATCTTGACAGCATGGAAATGTTGGTGATTTGTTTTTAGCAAGTGTTTTGCTTCATAAGAGAAAATCTGATGTTTAAAAATGCCACTCTTACATTGACTCCAGTTGTTCCCATGAGAGCAGAATTCAAAATGTTCTCAAAAATTCAGTTTTTGAGATAAAATTCTGATATTTGCCAAACTTCATCAACCATGACTCCAAAATATTCTTATTTTTTTCAGGAAGATTGAAAATGAAGAATTTGATAGTATATGTTTACAGTACTGTTTACAGTCAAGCATTTTGATGCACTGTAGGCTTAAATTTGGATAAATCCAAAAATCCGAGGAACAAGTTTTGTGGAGGACGGTGGGAAGATGCTCTCTAGCAAGTTTGATGACAATTGAGCAAAAATTGTGGGAGGAGATAGATTTTATAAGTTTTACAGGTTTTGAAAAAAACTGAGTGATGGACTTCATAATTTGTATGAGTTTAAGTGGACTAAAGTTTCAGCAGTATTGGGGCTACAGTTTGGTGAAAGTTTCAAAACTGTAGCATGTACTGTTGATTTTGTAGGTATTTTTAAAGTTTTTAAAATTTAAACGCTTATTGTGGCCCCCCAGGAGGAATATTGACATGTCCTTGGAATTAAGTAAATCTGGCATGGGGCCGGACGTTTCTGTAAAGTTTGGTGAGTTTTCACCCTTGGGAAGTATGACTTCTTCGGAAGAAAGAAGATAAAAGAAAGAATTCCTAGGATTACAATAGTGTCCTGGCAGTTTAGCTGCCCAGACCCTAATCATCATAAGGATAATCATAAACTTAGCTCTTTAACCAAATGTTTAACTAGATTCTACAGTGTTACAGTCTGGAAATAAAGCAGGGATCACAGCCTGATCGAAATCTGTTCATCTTGGTCCATTTACACTACTCACAATAAGTTAGGGATATTGTTATTTACATGAGTGCTTTTCCTATTTGGTCTGAATTTTAATGAAATAAGTAAAAGTTCCCTTTGATATTACTAATAATGAATGAGAAGAAACACCATTTTCATTAGTTTCATATTTATTACTCCAAAAATTTTGACAATAACAAGGATAGCCCCAAATAACAAAAATTGACAATGTCAGTAGCGGATGTTTCCACTATTTGCCGCAATGACAGCTTGACAGCAACGTCTCATGCTCCTCACTAGCCTCATGATGTTGTTCTGAGGCAATGCGTTCCACTCCTCCACAAGTGCTACACACAGTTCTGCCAGGTCACGTGGGGGTGGGGTACGATCATCCAGTCTCTGCTTCAGCTGGTCCCAGACGTGCTCTATGGGGTTCAGGTCAGGGGACATTGCTGGCTGTATCCATATGAGGCACTCCGACTTCCTGAAGTCGGAGTGTCGACAATTTTAAAGTTGACAATTCTGGCACAATGTGGTGGAGCATTATCAACCATGAACAGAAAGTTGGGGGTGTGCTGGCGGAATTGGGGGATGATGATGGGTTCTATGATGTCTCTGAGGTAAGAACGTGCTGTGACTGAGCCATCTACAATAACCAAATCTGTTTTGCGCTGACTGGTGATGCCTGCCCAGACTGTTGCACCTCCTCCACCAAAGGGAACCCTGGGGACCATGTTGACCTCGGCGTATCGCTCACCTCGCCTTCTCCAGCAACGCTGACGACCATCATTTCTGTGCAAGGTGACCCGACACTCATCAGTGAACAGGACGGTAGACCACTGCTGCATTGTCCAGGTTACATGGTCTTGTGCCCACTGCAAACGTTCACGGCGGTGTCTTGGTGTCAGTGGAGTCACCTGCAACGGTCGTCTGGCATTCAAGCCAAAGCGGTGGAGTCGGTTTCGAATGGTTTTTCTGGAAACCCTAGTACCCCTCACATCTCGTAACTGGGCCTGCAGCTGTGTGGCAGTTGCATAACGATGTCTGAGTGCATAGGTCCTTAGGTACTGGTCATCGTTGTGGTCTGTCACTCGCGGGGCTCCACTCCTGGGTCTGTCAGGAACTTTGCCAGTAGTTCTGTGTCTTGATGCAAGTCTGCTGATGACACTTTGAGACACACCAAGTTCACAAGCAACATCTGACTGCCTGCCACCGACCCGAAGGCGCGCTATGGCCAGGTGGCGCTGCTCGTCCGTTAAGTGACGTCGTGTGTTCATGGCTGTTTGAATGATGAACTTGAAATGACTTACTGACAATACCAGCTTTTTATACCCACAGAATGTTGAAATTGATGCCACATTGAAAAGGGTTGTCTTTTAGTTTTTTTGGTATTGGCCCCAATATGTAAGGCACACTGTACACAGTGAGGCCATTACGGTCGAAAACACAAAATGAGGTGTGTCTATCACCCCAATACAATTGACTCCCTATCCCAAAACTCTCTGAAGTGAAACAAACACCGTATGTATGAAATCCACTGAGTCTCTCACAATATCCCTAACTTATTGTGAGTAGTGTATGTAAAACGAGTCTCTGACATCTCCACAGTCACAATAAGATATAAGATATAAGTCAACCTCTGAACGTCTTACGTTTGAAAGTGAAGCTTTTAAGGTTTTACTTCCAAAGGCATCAAGCTGAGCATTACCAACGTATTTTACCTTGAAGTTTAACATATCTGGCGTTGGATGTTTAAAGGAGTAAAGTATAGAGCCAATACTTACATTTAAATATAAATACGAGATCTGCACCACTTGAGGTTATTTATTTATTTCCTCTCTTTGGGCGCGCAATGAATCTTGGGATATGTGAGACCACAAAGGGTAGTAGCGGTGCACACTCCGAAATCTGGTAAAAGCAGGGCGCACTTGTGGGGTGCATTATGAGAACACTTTGAATTGTGACAACCTTCCTGCGGCGTTGTGACGTAATTGCACTTCAAATGCGCATTCAAAGTGTGCAGACCCTGAATTGGGACACAGCCACTATCAGCACTCATGGAATGCCTCTTGTCCAATCAAATTACGTGGTCAGAACTAACTGTTGTATAATAAAGAATATTATGTTTACATACAAAATCAAAACCTTCCGTGTCACTCTGCTGTGCTGAGGTAGAGGGGACAGAAACACCTGATGCTGTGTCACTGAGGCTGGTGGTGAAATTTTTTAAAAGTACATCTGAAGAGAAGTTTATCATCCACTGGATGTTACACTTTAATAAAACCTCACAGATGCTTGATGTGTGCTATACATAAGACTAATATAGATAATGATGAAAATTCATTCAATTTTATAGTCATTGCAATGAAATTCATTGATATGGGAAAGCTAAGGTGAGGGGTATTAACAGTAATACACACACACACACACTAAATACACTTTAACACTCAATAAACCGAAGGCTTACAACAAACCTATTACTTATAGAGGGGATAATAGCATTTTAAATGACATACAAGCAGGAAAACACAGCCAACAGGTTAAAATAACACCTGAACAGGCCAAACGTTAACTTTCGAAATGTCCCCGATGAATTTAAGGTGGAGTAACATTAACTTACATAGACTCGAACTAATAATTGATTTTTAAACAGTGCTGCTATCATTTGAAGTAAGCTAGCAAGCTAACACTCTGCTCCAACAACAGTAACTACGATGCATTAAACTACTAATTTCATTCACTTCATCACATTGACGTTTCTGTACCTCTATCTTCTTCACATTTTTCTTTCTTTGCTTTCCTTCTTTTCCTTCCATGGGTCCCAGATGCTTTCTGCTACAGTATCAGTAAATCTCTGTCTTTGGTCTTGGGGTCTCAGTCCCATCAGATTCAGGCAGCTCACCTCTAAATGTTGACCAGAGGTTAATTGAAATAAGCTACAGGTGTGAGTAACAAAACAGTCTGTCATGATTCTGCTTGTGCCTCTGTGGTTTCCTATTTATTTTGAACATTTACCCACATGTGACATGGTTTACTTAATTTCCTCTCATTGTTTGATTTCCTATCCTTGTTCATTCTCTACCTGAATTTTTTGTAATAAGCGCTTGTGTGTGTATATAGTCTGTGTCCTACCTCATCTCTATGTCAGTTTGTCCTATGTTCCAGTGAGTTCCACCTGAGCCTGTTCTCTAGTCTTCCATTGTAACCTTGTGGCATTTTTCTGGTGTTAGTTCCTCTTGTTTGTTCATGACTTTTTTGCTCCTTTTGGTTGTAACTTTGATTTACCTTTTGGTTTCTGTTTTTTTATGTATTTATCAGCTTTAGTGAAATAAAGTTCTTCCTATGTTCATTAACCTGCCTGCCTCCTTAATGGGTTGCTTTTGGGTCCTCACTTTATTATTTTGTACTAAATTGCAACAGAATGAACTCACCAAAAACGGACCAAGCACACACCAGCATGCAGTTTGAGGACATCACTTTTTATGTTTAAGGACTAACATGGACATTCTAGACATGTTACAAGCAAAAGCTATATTTGAAGGGGAGCTGTTTTTTAAGCCCTGGTTGCGGTACACTTTGGGCACAGCAGAACTCTTGTCTGATGTGGCGAAGATAAACAAACTTTGATCGACAAACTGTTTTCCAGTCACTCCCATTTAACTTAACATGGAGTCTGCTAGCCACAAGCTGGCTAGCCTCCCCTCAGCTCCAGGCCCTGCTTTTCCCGATCAGAGATTTTCTCTAAGCTGACAGCCACCAAGATTATTGCTGGCAAACACTCAAAATGAAAAGTAATCTGCTTCGACTGCATGTACAGCAGAGAATCAGCAGGCGCTTTGTGTTACGCTCTGCAGCAGGTGAACTGTTGCAGTGGGAGAAGTAATTTCAGTTTTAAAATTCTGACTATTAACTTATCTGCATCAATACATAATCATTCTAGAGAGAATCCCGATGCATTGATAAATCAGAATTTTTTCCCACCCCTAGTAATTATGTGTTTCATAATTAGTATCATTCATACAGTTTAGGATGGGACGAAAAATATCTGATTCAACCAACCAAATGCAATATTTAGTACCCACGACAACATTATTGGTAAACCATTTTATAACACTCAAGCACACAAACACATACACACACACACACACACACACTAACAAATATAATGACTATACATGACCATACTGATATTAAAAGCCATAACTAAAATCATATTTTGCATATATCACTAGACAGTTTATGTTTATTTATGAAGAATTGCAATAATACGTATATTTGTCAATATAAAGAGCATATCTAGATATGTTCAAGAAAACATTGTAAGTACATCACTAATTAAAGCTGCAAGCAGTGATGAACGGGCCCTCGCAGTCCAAACGCGTCGGGGCATGCTGCCATCGAGGTGTGCCACGTCGATCTATTCAGGGCAAGACCCTCTACATGTATGAGCAATTTGGAGCAGATGGCAATTTGTATGTGGAAGTTATGATGAGTTGATGGTTTTATGGCGAAGCATCAAAATGGACCGCGCAACCAGGTGTGACTTAGGTGAAGGCTTTTGTTTTGTCCCCAGATGCTACTTGCAAAGTTTGTTGCAAATTGGTGAAATGGCCTAGGGGGAGTTTGAAAAAGTAAATCTATAATTTTTTCACAGAGCCTTAGTGGTTCATGGGGAAGTAGTCACCTGTATTTCATGTCATTAAAGGAGTCATCTCCTGGTTTTTTACATATCCAGTCCCTCTTGGATCGCTTTGGATCAATTCTTAAAACTTATTAAAATCAAACATAGAGCTTGTTCTGACACTTTTTCATACCGCGACTTTCTCATGTGAGATTATGCGCGAGGTTTTGACCGGTCCGGATGTGCATTGTATTAATATGTAATGAGGCGTGAGTTGATTGGCCACAGAAAGGACAGAGCCGGAACGGGGGGCTAGCCTGCATGCACACAGACTTCAAAACATAAACAGCCCCCTGTCATGGCGCACACACTAAATGACGAACCTTACGTAATTCAGGCATTTATGTACGAGCCGGAGTCGGAACCCGAGCGGGAGAGTGAAGAGGCAGAGACGGTGGAAGAGACACGTTTACAGCAGGATGTCTCTGAATGGTAAATTCTTTTTTTTTTCCTTCTTACTTTTCATACTCGTGTTTTACATGTAAGACCTGAGTTTTAATGCTGGTGGTCACGATGTATGGCGTGAAAATGACAGAGAAATAAGCAGATTCGGTGTGCTCACTCAGAAAGTCTGGCTGAGGATGGCTGTGAGCCGATGCTTATGCAAGTAGCCTCCTGTGGTAACGTCACCACAGGAGCAGAGTCAAAATCTCGTGCTTTAGGAATGCGCACTATTGTGCGCTATTCCTGTTCGGAAAAGGAGCCAAAGCGAAAAAAAATTAGCCACTTTCAAACTCAAGCTTTTCAGGCAAGTTTCAACTGAGGTCCAACACCAATATGCATGTTTTAACAAGAGAAATTGAGATTTCCGGTTGATGACTCCTGTTAGGCGACTATAGGTGGAACAATAGTGGTCGCCGACCACAGGTGAAGAACAGCTGATTTTACTACTTCTGCTGACGTACCACCCACCTGACTCCTTCCCGGATGTGACACAAAATACTATAGCTGGCACCTACATTCCGGCCCCATAATTATTACACTTACCACAGTAATAATTACAAATACATAACCCACATAGAAAAACACTACATTTACATTCCTCATTTTTTGCACGTTTTTTTTAATTTTTTTTTTTTTACATATAGTCCATCATATGTATAAAGTTCATTGTAGATCTCGATCCAGTCTTCTTAAGTCAAGTCATGTCTCGGACAGAGGTTACCAGCACATGTCCTTAGTGAATAATCACTCATGTCAAGTCTGAGTCAAATAAGTCAAAACAGCCTTCATGACTGTGCAGCCTCCTGAAGAAGGCAGAGCTTGGTGACAGGTCTGCAGACAGTACTGGTCCGGGTCTTAACCTGGACCTGCCGCACCAATCCCCTTCTGTCTGTAATTGCTTCAGTGACCTTTCCGATGATCCAGGAATTCCGAGGTGCGGAACCATCCACTATTAGCACGATGTCTCCAGGAATGAAGTTCCTCTTGACCTTTGTCCACTTCTGGCGCTCCTGTAGTTGCGGTAAGTACTCCTTAGTCCACCTCTTCCAAAATAAATCTAAAATAAAAAAATATATTGGACTTGCTTCCATCTGTGACGTGCATAACTGTCCTCCTTGTGAAACAAACCAGGTGGTAAACAGGGCTTGGTTTTAAGAAGCAGAAGATGGTTTGGTGTTAATGCTTCTAAGTCATTTAGATCTGTAGACTCCTTTGTAAGAGGTCTGCTATTGAGGATCGATTCAACCTCGCAGAGGACTGTTTGGAGTCCCTCCTCGTCCAAACTTTGCACTGTCAAAGTGGAATTAAGAACCCCTCTGATGGAACGAATTAACCTCTTCCATGCTCCCCCGTGATGTGATCCGGTAGGAGGATTAAAGGTCCATTTGATTCCTTTCAATGAGAGTGTGTCATTGATCTGTTCCAGGTTCCATCCTTCAATAGCTCTTCTCAACTCACGCTCTGCACCAATGAAATTAGTGCCATTGTCTGAGCGGAGGTCCTTAACCTGTCCTCTTCTTGCAATAAAGCGTCGTAATGCATTTATAAACGAATCTGTGTCCAAAGATGAAGCCACTTCAATGTGCACTGCTCTCATCACCAAACAAGTGAAGATGACTCCATATTTTTTAACAAGACTCCTTCCACGCCTGATGTCAAAAGGCCCAAAATAATCCTCCCCAACGTAACTGAAGGGAGGTTCATCTGGTGAAATCCTGTCCATAGGCAGATCTGCCATTCGTTGTTGACCAACAGCTCCATGCACCCTGCAACAGACAACACATCTGGATAGGATCCCTCTAATGGAGACGCTGGCAGAGGGAATCCAAAATCGTTGACGCAACCTTGACAACACATGGTTCCTACCACCATGGCCGACCTCCTGATGAACATGGCGTATGATAAGATCTGAGATATGAAGATCTTTAGCTATTATAGCTGGGTGTTTAGACTCTTCAGGCATAGCTGCCTTACTACGCCGACCTCCAACTCTCAAAACACCGTCATCCAGTATTGGATTGAGCCTGTAGATGTGACTGTTTCTTCTCACACTTTCTCCCCTTTGGAGGCAAGACAGCTCTTCTTTGTATTTTTGTCTCTGACAGAACTTGATTATTTCCAATTCACTGGCTTTGATTTCTTCCAATGAGAGATGATCCTTATGCTGCTTCCCATTTGATGCAGGCTGAGGAAACTGTGCATTCACTTCCTTCCTTTTCCTGATATCCAGCAACAAGGCCTTAAGCCTCAGTGTCCAGGCCATCACTCTTAGGAGACGTGTCCATGACGAACTATGGTTTATCAAACATGTCACAGCATTCTCTCTCTCTTGTTCCGCAGACACAATAGCAGACACCTTGACTTCTGGGTCTCCAGACAGAAGTCCTCCCAAGTCATCTGGATCAGCAGGCCAGGTTTCCTTTGGCTGCAGGAGAAATGGGGGACCACACATCCACATTTCATTCTTCAGCAAAGATTCCGCTCTCACACCTCTAGAAGCAAGGTCTGCAGGATTGTGTTTGGTCGACACATACCTCCATTGAGATGGATTAGACATCTTGAGAATCTCTGTGACCCTGTTAGCTACAAAGATACGAAACCATGTAGTTTCATTTTTGATATATTTTAGAACAGAGGTACTGTCTGACCAAAAAACAGAGTCCAGTAGCTCCATCCTCAGCTCTCTTCTCCACAGTTTGTCCATACGAGCCGCCACCACAGCTGCTATGAGTTCCATACGTGGGATTGTCACAGGCTTTAAAGGTGCAACCCTGGATTTTCCCATTATGAGAGCCATGTGTGCAAGACCTTGGTGATTGTGCAACAGCAGATAGGTGACGTTCCCATATCCCTCCTCACTTGCATCCGCAAAATGATGTAACTGGGCGGTGGCTATTTCTCCAAAATTGGGAGGTTTCAAACATCTGCTGGTACTGAAACCATCTAGTGTTTGCAGCTCTTCCACCCAGCCTGTCCATTCCTCAGCAGAAGATGCTGATATAGTATCGTCCCATCCCAGCCCTCTGCGGCACAGGTCTTGAAGGATCCTTTTGGCTATAAAAATCACAGGAGACAAGATTCCAAGAGGATCATAGAACGAGCTGACAGTTGAAAGGATTCCTCTACGGGTCAACGGCCTATCTGGAAAGGATACTCTGAATCCAAATGTGTCAGACTGTGCACACCATCGCACTCCCAGTGCTCTCTCCACTGGCAAAATATCCTGATCCAAGTCTAGGTCCTTAATGTCTTTTGCTCTTTCTTCCTCTGGTATTGCTGCCAGCACACAGCGGCTGTTGCTAGTCCACTTGGTTAAATTGAAGCCTCCTTTAGCACATAGCCCTTTAAGGTCTTCATACAGGCATATAGCTTCCTGTTCTGAGGCCACCGAAGCAAGGAGATCATCAACATAAAAGTTGTACATGATGGTTTCGATCACCTGCTGGCTAAAGAACTGTTTTTTGTCTTCGGCGCACCTTCGGAGAGCAAGATTAGCACAGCTTGGAGAGGATGTAGCCCAAAATAGATGGACAACCATCCTGTACTCCACCATACACTGGCTAAAGTCTCCATTGGGCCACCATAGAAAACGCAACAAGTCTGCATCTTCCTCTGGCACTCGGACCTGGTGAAACATAGCCTCAATGTCAGACATCAGAACAATGGGTTCCTTTCTGAACCTGGTTAAGACACCAGTCAATGTGCTTGTGAGGTCCGGTCCTTGCATTAAGTGAGGCCTCTTTGAATGATGCTGCACAATCAAAGACAACCCGTATCTTCCCTTTTTGAGGATGGTATACCCCATGATGAGGGATATACCAAACCTTGCCATCACTGCGCTCCAAATCGATATCTGGCACTCTCTCTGCAAATCCACTTGCTATGAGGTTATTCATGAATGCAATGTAGTCCTTGTGAAATGATGGCTCTCTTACAAACCTCCTCTTCAGGTTAAGAATGCGTTGTTCAGCGATTATGCGGTTGTTGGGCATGCTGATATTTCTGTCTTTAAGAGGCAAAGCAACGCTGTAATTACCATTAACCAATTTCACAGATCTATCATTTCCAGGAACCTGCAATCGTCCCTTGACATCCCCAGCAGTTCATCATGATTGTTCTCGGGGAAGTCTGTCTTAAACTGCTTGTTCCAGAGCTCGTCAAGTGTGATGGCTGAAATTCTATTGACTATTACTGCTGACTGACATCCAGAACTATCACTGCATCCACCAAGCAGCCCATTTACTGTCCAACCCAGCACCATCTTAACAGCGTATAGACCTCCAGCCACACTCCTGATAACCTCCAGGGGCTCCAAAGCACGAGGAACATTTGTGCCTATCAGAATCTCCACATCTGCGTCTATTTCTGACAAGCAGACATTCTTCAAGTGAGGCCATTTTTCCAAGTCTTGCTGCTGTGGGATGTTGCTTTTATCAACAGGCATCCTATTTTGTACAAACAACTTTGGTATTTCACAATATACATCACTGTCCAACCAAGCAACTTCCAAACAAGATGCAACATGACTGTCCACTGCTTTCTCTTGTCCCATTGTGCGCAGAAGAATCTTTGTTTTCCTCCCAGGAAGACCCAGCTTGTCCATCAGACCCACAGTGCAGAAAGACGCAGTACTTCCTGGATCCAAAAAGGCGTATGTTTCAACTGACCTTTGACCCTTACTTGATTTGACTCTGACTGGTACTATGGCAAGTTTACAATCCTGGTCACCGGCCCCAGTGAGACCACCAGTTTGAACTTAAGCCATACTGTTGTCTGATGCCTTTACAGAGCTGCTCTTATCCTCCTTTTCATTTTCCTTTTGATGGATGTGCAACATGCTGGGGTGTTGTGAGCCACATATTCTGCATGAAAGACGCTTCCTGCACTCTCTGCTGATGTGCCCAGTGCACAAGCAGCCAAAGCAAACTCCATTAGTTTTCAGGAAATTCATCTTTTCGCTGTGAGCTTTCCTCTCCAATAGAGTACACGACTCCAGTGTATGTCCACGATTTTTACAGTAGAGGCAGACCTTCTGATATCCATCCCTCTTGTTGTCTGGCGTAGCCCCTTTAACTGTGATAACAGTTGTGGCAAAACTGCTCCCCCCAACCTTTGAACGAGGCATGGATTTTACCCTGCTGCTCTCCTTGACTGCCATCAGTGTTGGAGCATCCTGTATGTCTCCAAATACAGGGTCCATAACAATCTTCACTTGACGTTCAATGAAGATTACAATATCAATGAACATAGCTCTGCGCTGACGCCTTTCCTGTATGTCACAAGCTGATGTACGCCACTTGTCTCTAAGCCTGTATGGTAGCTTCTTAATCACAGTGAGCATGTTTGCTGATGTATTAAGATCAGACAGATTATATACATCTTTCATGGCATTGCAACATGTGCGTAAGAAAAGACTGAATGCTTGCAAAGCCTTTGTATCTTCTGATTTAATTGATGGCCATGATACTATTTTATTCATGTAAGCAGATGCTATGACATGATCATCTCCAAAATGTTCATGGAGTAGCGCCTTTGCTGTAGCATATCCATTTCCATCAGTCATATGTTGACAGCTTCTGATCAACTCTTGTGGCTGCCCCCTAGTGTACTGGTCCAGGTAGTGCAGGCAGTCCACTCCATTGGTGGCCCTTTGTTCTATTATTTGTTCAAATGACTGCATGAAGGCATGATATTGCAATGGATTACCGTCAAAGATCTGAATGTCCCTTTTAGGCAGTGATGCTAGACTTTGCTGCTGCACCAGCATTGATGTTATTTCATTTTGTTTTTCCATTATAGACATCATGTTATGTTTACTGCCGATGTTCCTGAAAGAAGGTGCTTTAGCCTTATGAAATTGACATACTGGGGGCACTGTACCCTTAGAAACTGTGCCCTGTGGGTTTGTTGGCACTAAAGGCCCCTGATGTAAATAGTTGGCTCCTTCAGAGTGCTTTGATCTTGCACCTCCAAAGCATGGATTTAAAGTTCTTAGCACAGGCTGTGGTCCTCCTCCATCCTTTCCATCTTTATGTGGTACAAAAGGGTCTGCATGGATATTAAGTCTTTTCTCAAAATAAGACTCCATGCCATCCAGATTCTTAGAAGAAGCACTCCCTACACTTGATCCAGAGGTTCTCAAAACATTAATCTTCGCCATCGACGCGGCTATCTCTGCTTCAAGTTGGAGCCGTTCCTTTTGTTTCCTTATTTGCTCTTCTTGCTCTTCAAGAGCATGCTTTTCCTTGAGCATTTTTTGCCGAGTGAGCAAGGCAGCCATGTCAGCCTCGGCTCTGAGACGTTGCAGTTGATGACACATTAGACTTTATGCTCTCTTTGATACTGCCTTGATTTGAAATGCTGTCACATGGTGCTATTTCATCCTGATCATCATTCTGAAGATTTTGGTGAAATTGAGGCAGTTGTCCAGTTTCCACGTCCTCATGTGCATCCTTCTCCACTGATGAGGCTTCCTGTTGCTGGGGCCTTTCAGCCATGTAAATTTCCAACAAAGGTTCACCTTGAGGTATGTTGATTATTTTAAACCATGCTTCAACATCCTTAATGCACCCTTCCTTGTGTTTATTGACCTTTGAAAACCATAGCTCTTATTTTTGTTGTTCATCCGTGGGAATTAATGGCATCAAAGATTCATGCAAAGCAGTAGCATTATCAGACAGTTGCTTGAAAATAGGGATGCAAATTATCGAGTAATTCATTAATTGATAGTTGTTTCATCTTATCGATCGATGATCGATTAATTGATAAGCGGCAATTTTTCTGAGAAGCTGAATTTCCCTCTGAATAGGTTCTATCTACTGTATACATAACATAAAATGATATCTTCCTTATGATATAAAGAAAAAATGCAAATCATATTCCTTAATCAAAGATTTATTCTGGGCTCAATTGAGGGCAGGGAATAACATTTTGGTAGCATATCAAAAATATTCTGAATAGAAAATATCAAAATATTACACAGGCTACACAGGCAACATGAAAATACATTGGGCATTCTCTTATCTGCGACATTGGAAACATTGATAGCAGCAGCATAAAAAAAATACATTCCTGAATAGAAGAATACAATACTATGTAGGCTACTTTAACATGAAAATAAATTAGTGCACTGTCTCTTAGCAGCAGCATAATAAAATAAATGAAATAAATTCTGAAAAGTAAATAAGATGTCACATGTGGTCTATTAGCAGCATTTATAATCCCCTTTAAACTGGGAAATGTGACAGTATCACATTAACATTAGTAGACCAGGACTAAACTGTCGTAGCTCTAGTTAACTTAAAATATAGGCTACCTGATGATAGATGTGTCTGTCTTCGTAAAACAAAACAAAAACATCCCTAGTGCTCCTCATTGCATAGATTGACCTTTCTACTTTTGTTCAAGAATATCAGTATATCAACATGGTCAGGAGTAAGTCGTGTGCGCAGCCTGTTAACAGTTAGTCCAGCTGCTGAGAATCCACGCTCAGAAGGGACTGACGTGCCTGGTATGGCCAAGTACTTTCGTGCCAGGTTTGCCAGCCTTGGAAACCTTCCTTCATTGACTTTCCACCATGCTGCGGGACTGGAATCAAGAAGTGGTGGCGGATCCTTCAGAAAGCTGTCCACTTCTTTTTCTACGTCATCGGTGCTCCTGGTGGTATAGTTTTCACCCATGAGTAAAGCATAAGCACTGCGTCTCTGAAGCACAGCTCCCTGGACTGGCACTGCACCGACCACCTCTTGCTGGTCGCTAGCGGCATCTGCTAATGTGGAGCTCCCACGTCCGGCTTCTGCTTCTGCCAGCACTTTAAGCAGTTTGGCATGAGCTGCAATCCTCCTTGGTGGGGTCAGAAATCCCAGGTGCTTGTGCCTAGGATCCAGCATGGTGGCTAGCATTGGTGGTGTTGACGTTAGGTCATCAGAAGCAATCTGTGAAGAAAAAGATAATAAATTAGATTTAAATGTGATTTTGCTTTTAATCATCATTTGTTTTTAATAGGTTAAGTGTTTTATCATTTAATGAATGAGCCACTATTAATCAGTAATAGATTGCTTGATATTTATTATTAATATTAATTAAAAAAGATAGTAGAAGCAGTTAAAAACTACAATTGTCAAACAATGTGCTTTGTGTCCAATGCATACAGTTAAAAATATCTGCAATAATTAAATTAATGGATTTAGCTTACCTTCATCCTTTCACCCAGTGAAGTGCGCACTCTGGATTTGAATTCCCCCACTTTGCTGGTGTCTCCCTTGTCTGTCTTGAGATGCACGTTGATCAGGCTGAAGGTGATGGGATACGTGTCTGATATGGACACCTCAGTCTCAGTAGACATGACGGTCGTTGCACACTTGAGTGTTTCCAGCACTGGCGCCACATCCTCCATCAATTGCCAATATTCATCTCTCAGCTCCAACGTTCTCGCGTCTGTGAGTTTGGTCACTGTGCAGTCTGATAGAACAGCAGACATGGCCCACCGCTGCTCCGTTAGTCTGTTAAACATTTCACTGACTGAATTCCACCTGGTTTTACAGGATTGGATGAGTTTATGAGACGGCAGCTGCATTTGTTTCTGTTTTGCTGCGAGCGCTTTGTTTGCTGGATTGCTATGATTGAAGTGTTGTACGAGTCTGCTAGCAGCTACAATGACTCGGTTAATGTAGGTAGCGAAACCGTCGTTAATGGCCAGCTGCAGAGTGTGGGCGAAACATGGAACTGAGTGCCAGTTGACTCGTGTGGGACTGTTTGCCGAGACGATATTCCGTGCATTGTCGTGTACACAAGCAACTACACGCCCGGTGAGACCCCATG
Source organism: Sparus aurata (assembly GCF_900880675.1). Classification (NCBI taxonomy): domain Eukaryota; kingdom Metazoa; phylum Chordata; class Actinopteri; order Spariformes; family Sparidae; genus Sparus; species Sparus aurata. The sequence continues at coordinate 2,081,924 of NC_044198.1, forward strand.
TTTCCACAGTCTGGTTTAACTTGTCAGCTAAATTGTCAGCCGTATGCCTCCCTGACATGCTCTCTGTGAGTAGGACTGCTGACATTACCTGCCAGTCCGGTTCAATGTAGTGGCATGTAACTGTGATGTAGCTTTCTGTATTCAAGGAAGTCCAACAGTCTGTTGTGAGGGCTACATTCGCGGTTGCAAGTTGTGTTTTCAACTCGGCCTTCTTCCTCGCGTAGCTTGCTTCCACGCGGGTGGTTATGGTTGTTCTAGAGGGGATATTGTACCCTGGCTCGATGTACTTTATTACCTCTCGAAATTCCTGTCCGTCAACGACATTTATCGGCAGCATGTCTGTAGTAACCATGTTACATATCTGCTGGGTAATACCCTCTGCTCTCATGGAGTCACATACCCTTCGTCCCAACGCTGTGGTGATTGTAGGCTGAGAAGAACCACTCGCTGCTTGTAGCACGGCTGAATGTGACATATTTAGGTGGTAATTCAACGAAGTTGTGGAGTTGTTGTACTTTAAAATACTTCCACATATTGTGCATTTGGCGTCTTTGTGGTCATTAACCAACTTAAAGTGGCTCCATACTGCACTCCGTTTTGCCCTCTTCATCCTGTCAGTGTACCGCTTCTCGTTTGTATTGTTGTTGTCGTCAGAGCCGTGCTTCGCTTGTTCCCGCGTGTGCGTCAAGTACGTCTGGCGTCAAGCGCGCCCTCACGTGGACTGGCGGGGAATTACGGGTTCAAAACGCAATTAATTGCAATTAATTTATTTTAATCGAGTAATTTCTTATCCCTACTTGAAAACATTTGAAAACAGTTGAGATTTAACCAGTGAAACATTTTTTTCATCCCCCATGAGCTTTTTGAGAGAGAAAATCAGGAGTTTCATTTCATCCACTTTCCTTTTACGCTCCTTTTGAATTGATTCAATTTTATTCATCATGGCCTTTTCAGTGAGAATTATTTTTGCTTTTCTCTTCATGTTTGCCAACTGTTGAACCAGCATTTGAAGCACTCATTTTTCATGCACAAAATAATGATCACGATGAAATTCCAAAGCAAAGCCAACAATATCAACAGCCATAAGAATCGTGTGTGATAATAACTTCATCAATCAATCCAGCGCTGTGCAAACACACACTAACCGGACGCATCAGTCCAAACACTGCTTTAAAACTCCTCTTCATCAGCATCAGTGAAAACACCAAGGCAACGCGCTGACTTCCATTCATCAGCAACCAATTTCAAACTGTTTCCAACAGACCAACGTAACAGCAGAAGCAGGCTACATACCGCTGATCACCATGCGTTGTTGCCGGCTGATGCGCTGTGAGGCGTCCGTGTGTGCGATTAATCATCCGATTTCCATTTGCTCCGCGTTGATATGTACGTGGCTTCATTCGCTGCTTCGATCCAGTTTAGCTTGTCTAATTTTGCTGACAATGTTAGGCGACTTTAGGTGGAACAATAGTGGTCGCCGAGAGGCTAAGCGAGGGAAACACTTTTCTTGCCGGACGTGCTACCGTAAAATAAAAACTAAGCTCCAGAGGAATGCCGAATCAGATATTTATTAAGGCTAAAAACACAGACAGTGAAAGATCCTCACAAAAAAACAAAAATTATCCAAAACCAATGTACTTTAGCGGTCAGCAAAGTAGGACCTTTCCCCCTTCACCCTCTCAGTTCATTCATACATTAAACAGGTGAAGAACAGCTGATTTTACTACTTCTGCCGACGTACCACCCACCTGACTCCTCCCCGTGGTGACACAAAATACTATAGCTGGCACCTACAACTCCTTTAAGACAGACTAATGTGGAGATATGCAACACTTCGTGTGTTGAGCAAAATGTACAGGAAGTTGTTATTTAATAACTTGAGTATTGTTTGGAATGTCAAAATTCTTTTAATAACTTTTTGTCAGGAGAGTCCACAGATGCTGTGTACAAAGTTTCGTGCAAACCAGTGAATTGCCCAGGAGTTCGAAAAAGTAAGTTTGCAACATTTCGCTAATTTGCGTAAAAAAAGGTTGGCGGAAATTTTTAATTTAGACAAAGTATATGGGAGTTATAACCCAAAACGCACTTTTCTGGATTATAGCGCCACCTAGTGGTGGAAATTGAGGACAACAATAGATTACGAAATTTTTAACGTATATTCCAAGTTTAGTGAGTTTTGGGGTATGTTCAGGCATTGAAAACTGCGATCATTTGGGACGAAAGAGTGGTCATTCGAAAAACAATAGGGACCTCATAGGTCGCAGGTCGAGACCTGCTCGGGCCCTAATGAATATGGTCGACTTCCTGTTGGAGTGACAGTATGGTACGGTGAATGTTTTTTTTTTGCGTCTTGTGATGATACATATGCATACCGAATTTCATTCATGTATGTGCACGTAGGAGGCGGGGCTTAGATTGTTCATATTCCAGGGGGCGCGATAGAGTCCCCTGGAATATGATATGGTAACGCCTAATACTTCAATTGAAACAGCTCCACCTAGCCAAAGTTTTGCACAGAGCTGTTATTCGGACAGAGCAATGTGGAGATATGCAACTCTTTGTGTTTTGAGCAAAATGTACAGGAAATTGTTATTTAGTAACTTGAGTATTGTTTGGAATGTCAAAATTATTTTAATAACTTTTGTCAGGAGAGTCCACAGATGCTGTGTGCAAAGTTTTGTGCAAATCTGTGAAATCACGTGGGAGGAGTTCAAAAAAGTAGGTTTGCAACATATTACTGTATGTTCAGGCGAGGAAAAATGCGATCATTTGGGACTAAAAAGTGGTCATTCGAAAAACAAAAGTGACCTCACAGGACGAGACCTGCTCGGGCCCTAAATATTTCAATACACATGAAGATGACACTAATTTCAAACATAAGCCTGTGTCAACTACAGGCGTAATATTTTCATAAAAAAACAAAAATAAACACTTAATATTAATATATTAGATTTACATATATATAGAGAGAGAGTTCTGCAGCACATCTTCAACCTGTGCTTCCACCTTCAGAGAGAGCCAGTGCTTGGAAAACATCCTGCCTCGTTCCAGTGCCCAAAAAGGACATCCTGTGGCACTGGATGACTACAGGCCTCTCTTAGCACTGACCTCTCTTATCATTAAGTTCATGGTACGGCTGGTTCTAGCACACCTCAGACCCTTCGTGTGCCCATCACATGACCCCCTACAGTTTGCATATAAGCCCTATGTTAGGGTCACTGATGCAATCATCTACCTGCTGCAGGAAGCCTGCTCACCCCTCGATAGACCCAACACCGCTGTCCTCATCATGTTCTTCAACTTCTACAATGCCTTCAACATCATCCAACCCAGGCTGCTGAAGGCAAACTGGAGAAAATGTGGTGACTATCTGAAGACAGGCCACAGTTTGTGAGATTACAGAACTGTGGGTCTGAACGTCTGATCTGGGTGTTGCGCTGGACAATAAACTGGAGTGGTCTATAAACACGGAGACAGTCTACAAGAAGGGCCTGAGCCCACTTTACTTCCAGAGGAGGCTCAGGTTCTATAATGTCTGCAACCAGATGCTCCAGATGTTTTCTCAGTCTGTCTTCGCTGTGGTGTCCTAGGGTGCTGGCATCAAAGCTAAGGACGTCAAAAGACTGAACAAACTCGTCAAAAAGGCAGGGTCTGTTGTTGGCTCTAAGCTTGTCACCCTGGAGGAGGTGGAAGCGGAAAGGTTGCTGGCAAAACTGCTGGCAATAATGGACTATGTCTCTCAGCCCCTCCACAAAACTCTGGACAAGCTTAAAAGCAGCTTCAGCAACGGACTCAACCCCGCTGCCTCCAGGAACAGCACAGGAAATAATCAGCTTATACTATCTTATTTAAATAATTTCCCAGTCTGGGATCATTAAAGTAATTCTATCTATCTATTTGAACATACTGTGCTATATCTCACTCAAGTCATCAAATAACTATAAATGCTTTCCTGAATAACAAAAACAAAAATGAAAAAATGTCAGCCATTAAAGCCAATTATCTGAGTTTTTAGGTGTGAACATGTCACATTTTCTAAACCAAGAATTAATTCTATACTGTCCTCTGATATGCACAGGATCATGTTACGAGACTGGGTGTGTGTCACAGATGAGACATGTGGACAGACTGTACAGCTCTATTTTTACTACCAGTGCTGCCACCACATGCTGCCACTGCCAGCATATATATGCCTTTCACACAAATGTCTGAGCTGTAAATCAGTCAGGAGACCCAATGTACAGTTTGTATGACGACATAGGTCCTACATTTGTGTATGCAATCCAGTGTATCCAATGTGTATTTATAAATAAATACATCACACATTTGTGCATACTGCATATCCAATGTCTACATGAGTAAGTAGGTCATGCATTTGAACATACAGTTCTGCCTCTTTGTTAAGCTTACATCTCTCTTTCCACATTCCCTGCACTGAGGACACAAGTCACTCAACTGTTGGCTGAAGAGGCAGCTGCGCATGCAGATACAGTGGCTTGCAAAAGTATTCACCCCCCTTGAAATTTTCCACATTTTGTCACATTCTAACCACAAATGTAAATGTATTTTATCGGGATTTTATATGATAGACCAACATAAGCTGGTGCATAATTGTGAAGTGGAAGTAAAATGATACAAAGTTTTAATTAAAAAATAAAAAACGGAAAAGTGTGGTTTGCAAAAGTATTCACCCCCGAGTCAATACTTTGTAGAACCACCTTTCGCTGCAATGACAGCTGCAAGTCTTATAGAGACTGAAATATTTGCCCATTCTTCCTTGCAAAATAGCTTAAGCTTAGTCTGATTGGATGGAGAGTTTCTGTGAACAGCAATTTTCAAGTCGTGCCAGAGATTCTCAAGTTGATTTAGGTCTGGACTTTGACTGGGCCATTCTAACATTTGAATATGCTTTGATCTAAACCATTCCATTGTAGCTCTGACTGTACTGGGAGGTGAACCTTCACCCCAGTCTCAAGTCTTTTGCAGACTCTCAGTCTTTTGGCTCCATCCATCTTCCCATCAACTCAGACCAGCTTCCCTGTCCCTGCTGAAGAAAAGCATCCCCACAGCATAATGCTGCCACCACTATGTTTCACGGTGGGGATGGTGTGTTCAGGGTGATATGCAGTGTTAGTTTTCTGCCACACATAGTGTTTTGCATTTAGGCCACAAAGATCAATTTTGGTTTCATCTGACCAGAGCACCTTCCTCCACATATTTGTTGTGCCCCCACATGGCTTGTGGCAAACTGCATGGCTTTGTTTCAACAATGGCTCTCTTCTTGCCACTCTTCCATAAAGGCCCGATTTGTGGAGTGCATGACTAATAGTTTCCTGTGGACAGATTCTCTCACCTGAGCTGTGGATCTCTGCAGCTCCTCCAGAGTTATCATGGGCCTCTCGGCTGCTTCTCTGATCAATGCTCTCTTTGCCCGGCCTGTCAGTTTAGGTGGATGGCCATGTCTTGGTAGGTTTGCAGTTGTGCCATACTCTTTCCATTTTCAGGTGATGGAGTGATATTTTTTCATATTCTAATCATGCTTTAAACTTCTCCACAACTTTATCCCTGACCTGTCTGGTGTGTTCCTTGGGCTTCATGATGCTGTTTGTTCACTAATGTTCTCTTGCAAACCTCTGAGGCTTTCACAGAACAGCTGTATTTACACTGAGATTAGATTACACACAGGTGGACTCCATTTACTAATTATGTGACTTCTGAAGGCAGCTGGTTTCACTAGATTTTATTTAAGGGTATCAGAGTAAAGGGGGGTGAATACTTTGCACACCACACTTTTCTGCTTTTTATTTGTAAAAAAAATCGAAACCACGTATCATTTTCCTTCCACTTCACAATCATGCACCACTTTGTGTTGGTCTATCACATAAAATCCCAAGAAAATACATTTATATTTGGGGTTAATGACAAAATGTTGAAAAGATTAAAGGGGGTGAATACTTTTGCAAGGCACTGTATTTGTTGTACTGAGTTTCTTGTCACATCAGAATTTCAGACTGTACTTAAAAAATGGCTTGAGCAAAATTTGTATAAACGTTTTGTAATATTTTACCCATGCACACTGGTACAGGCACTTTTGGATATGGAATATTAAAAGTAATATTAAAACTATTATTACAGGTAAATCAAGAATATGGTAAAATAATTAGGTAACATGTCATGATCTTAAATTTTAACTTGTAATCTCAGGATTCAGATTTTCTCACTATTGTGTAATTTTGATTTGCAATCTTACAATTGTTCTAACTGTCTTGTAATTTTGATTTCACTCATTTTCTTACATTTGTGCCATTAAGACTGTATCTCATAATTTTGACTCAACAAGCTTTTATGTTTTTTGTCACTCCTTCCTCCTCCTTAAGTTTGCCTGGTGATGTACATTGTTTACACAACGGCATTTTTAATTCATGAAACATGACTTTTTAAGGAATATCAAATCCATCCACCTGCTCTGTAACTCACTGATTCTACTACTGTCATGTGATTCCAGCTTTAATCAGCACACAGAAAGTTGTCCTTGTGAATAAAATAGTTATACTTTTTGACCTAAAAAATGTCATTTTTTCTTACTGGAAACAACTTGGTGAGTGCTGGAAACAAACTGACGATCACATCTTCTAAGTGGAAAGGCAATAGGAAATCTGTACAAGTGTGTGGCTCCAAGATAAAAGGAAATAATGAGATGCAATACTGATAACATTGCTATCAACTGCACCCATCGCTTGCCTGAAGCAGAGAATTCCCATAATGCTGCTGTTGTGACAGCTCTGCATACTTCATACATACCTGATGTGTCCTAAATTAACCCACACTGGAGAGAGCAAAGACTGCAAATGTGAAGTTTTACGAAAGCAAAGTCCAGTTCAAAGTTGATACAGTGAAGTATATGGGACACATCAGCATTGTAGCAGGACAGAGGGCGGACAACACAAAGATCAAAGTGATTGTCGACATGCCAACCCCAGAAGACAAACAAGGTCTCCAAAGTCCTCCTAAATTAACCCACACTGTCCTGCAAAGATAACTCGAACCACTCCTTACATGAATTCCTAAGAATTGACCAGAATGTGTGCAAAACATAAACTATTATCATGTATTAAAATACATAACCCCTTTCCCTTCTGTCTATCTAGACTTAAACTAGTAGTCAGTATCCCTTTTTAGATAGAAAAGGCGGCACATTTGCTCCAAGGTCAGGGTGGCAATGTGCCGGCCTGTCCTCCTAAAACGGAGGCGTAATATTCCTCCATTTCCAAAAGCCGCCTCTGAGGTAGGCATAAACATGTGACGTGACGTGAAGCTCGAAGTTGGGCTGTGAACAATGACAACACATTTGTCTTCAAAATAAGAGCTTTACATTGCACCCCATTGGAGTTTAGAACTGGGTTCTTAGCGGGGGGCTTTTAATTTGAAAGTAGCGACCGTCCTTAGCTTGCCGACACAACATCAAGATAACACAACCAAACAGCTACAGAGACCGAGGAGATGTTAGCATCTCCTGGATCTCAGCGGCTGTCCAGTTGTTCATCTTAATTTCCGCAGATGAAATGAAGGACTGACTGCTGTGATCAGCTGTTACTTGGTTTTTAAACTCCCCGGCTGTGGGTTGCACAACAGTGCAGGTCATCGACACCTCCGCCCACCTCACCTGAGGCCGGCACATTGCCGCCTTGTTTTTAGATAGCAGGCCAATTGGCTGGCCTCTGTCTAAAACCGTGGACCGAGATGCCAAAAGGACGGGCAAATTGGCGGCTTGGTGCTCTGTCTAAACACGGCTACTAATTGAACATCTGCAGAACATACTAGAATAGAGGTAGCCAACACGGTGCCCATGGGCAAATTTTAAATTCAATATTGTGCCCGCAACCAGGTGCCTGCAGGCACAATATTGAATATAACATTTTAAATGTTTTATTCATAAATGAACTCTGACATTGTCTGGGGTCAAAGTTCAGTTTCGAACGGAAAACAAACCTCCATCTCACTCTTGAGACAAGCAAGCAGGCTTAGCTATGATAGGGAGCTGGATGAGTGGCAGAAAAGCAAAAGCAGGGAAGAAGAAAACTACGGAGCCCCTTAAGGGACATGGGGGGGAAAAAAAATGATGGGTGAAAAAAAAAAAATATGGGTGAAAAAAAAAAAAAAAGATGTCATTTTTGCGAGATCTCGCAAAGGTTTTGCGAGATCTCGCAAAAGCTGTAACACTGCTGGTCGCTTCCGGTCACTTGGCCATTTGGGGATCAGCAAAAACAATGAGTCATGGAGGAGGATTTGGAGCACTTCCTGCGGTCAAGAGAGGTCCCAAAAGAGGACATCATGCGTATGCAAAGAGACAAGGTGGGCTCAAAAGTCATTTAATAAATTGACGTAACAGCACAGATCCTGGGATAGTGACTTATATAACGTTAGGGGGAAAGGGAGTTAGCGTTAATGTTACGCTAGCTTAAACTAATATCAGCGCTCATCGCTTCCCTGCTCTTACGTAAGTTATGCCAGTCAAACAGTCATAAAGTTTCGTCGTTAGGGTTATTGGTGATGAATTGTACTTTGCTTTATGTCAAGCTATGTGTCGTTTATCGCCATCAAAAGTGGTTACCATGGTAACTTTGGACGCCATGGCCAGAAACTACTGTAGAGGCTAACGTTAGTTTAATTAAATATCGTTACATCTATCACAAAACTTTCTTCTTTTTTTAAACTCTTTTGTGACCAGGTTTACAAATATTCCCTGCCAGTTATTTATCAGTGACTACAAATACTTAAGAGATAATAATATACATGGTATGACACGTGTTGTGCTTAAAGTGCTTTGATCTTGCTCGTCCTAGTGATGAAAAAGCTTTGCACAAAATAGAATTTAGCAAGCAACTCTTGCCAGTGATCTTACTGAAATGGGAGCAGTGAGCAGAAATCTTAATAAACACAATTCGATCTCCATTTGCAGATGATTTTATGAATGACCTAACGTTGGCCAGGCTTTAACAAGACCAAAACTGCATCAGAATAATTCAGGCAATTGGATAAACCAAATGATCACTGACAGAGCACTGTCTTTTGCTGACGTATTACCATGAACACCTTTCTGCAGCAGAATAAATAAATGTGCTGCCACTTGTATTTACTATTTACTACTCATTAACTGGAAACTGCACCCAATAAATTAACAAGAAAACAAAACTAGATTTCTGCTAAATAGAAATGGATATAATTGACTTCATGTGAAGTAAGCCAGCTTTCTATCTGGCGTCTCTTTGTACAGTCTCTATTACTGTAAGACCAGCTATGTCCAGGGGCTGGCTACCACTGAAACACAGACAATATTTTGAATGAGGAGGGTCCTGGCTTTTGATCTGTGTGTGTGTGTGTGTGTTTATCTTTTATGTTTAAAGTAAGCATTAAAAGTATTTCTTCTATATTATGTTTGCAGGTTGACAAAGCAGTGCTATCCATCATGACTGATGAGCAAATGGCAAGATATATCACTTCATATGGTGACCGAGTAGCTGTCCTCTCTTTCTGTCAACAAACAAAGTGCAGCACCGATAAAGATACTCTTATACAGAGATTAAGAGATAAAATAGGAATGCGAAAAATGAAATCAAAGACAAAAGGAGCGCTGCGTGGTACATCAGGTGTGTACCAAAATAGAAGTGAAGGGATGGCAAGAGAAAAAAATTCTGCAGGAGAAAAGACCTCCAGGAAGATTGAAATTGGATGGCTTCATTTTGGCAGTGATGAATACCATCAAGTAAGGACCAGCAAAGGCGGAGGAACAAGACATGCAACTGTGGAAAAAACGACAACTGTTGCTCAGATTTTGGAAATGGGAAAGGACCTATTTTTCCCAGATGGACAGTCAACCAAAGGGCGAGCTGATGAGTTTACCTTTGACATCTGTGATTTTAAAAGAAACAAGATTCCCTTTGATGACACTGTTGGCAGACTGTATGAACAAAGCAAACTGAAGCTGCTTAGATTTTACATTTGCACAAAAGAAGAAGAACCTTCAACAGATCGATCCTCATGTGAAGAGGATGAATGTATTGAAGATTCCTTATCTGAGGATTTATCTGGCAGCATCACTGAAGGAGCAGATTCACAGTTGACTATAGATGGATCTTGCATCGATGCAGCACAAGGTCCAGGAAAATCACGTCCCTCTCATTCAACAGACATTAAACAAACTCTCATTGGCCAAGGGCAGGACACCGACACAAGTGATGATGATGAAGATAAAGTTTGCAATCATTTCCAGCCTTCTAATGATTTCCCGGGCTCCTGCTTTGAAATCATTGATCTGACCAGTGCAGTTCCTAATGACCTCCTACAAACAGAGCCTGAGCACATCTGTCATGAAACTTTTGAAGACGTTCCAGAAGTAGACGAGGCAGATACAATTGAATGGGATCCGGAAGATGACCTTGGCGGAGCAGGCGGTGATGAGACAGTTGTGATAACATTGAATTACGTCAACAATGAGGATGTCACACAGGTAATATGATAAGATCAGTAATGTTTTGGGGTAAGGAGGTAGAAATACTAATACAGGTATTAAAACCAGTAAAAAAAGACAAAATACAGAAATGTAGTGCTACATTAATAGAACATTTCATTCTATGAATTAAAAAATTCAATTGTGCATTCATACTTTGAAAAAATTGACCATGTTATATATTTTTTTGACATATGGACTGTTCTGTTCCCCCAGTATTATATGGGCACCTGAATGAAATAACCTAGTGCTGTGGAACACCTATTGTACTTAGGTCACCCCATGCTTATTTAGAGCTTCATTTTGCCGCAACAATAATTGATTAACATTTAATTGCTTATGCTACTTTAAAACATTTAAATAGCAAAAAAACAATTAAGAGCTGATGGAAAACCTGTGGAATTCCACTGTATGATCTTAGTGTAAGATTTTACTCTCTTCAGCCAGGCATGTTTGCTTTCACAACTTCAACAACTGAAATTTCTCAATTAAATGTCTTTTTTCCTGAACTTCAATTTCTAATGTATAGTGGTATGTCATGCACAACTTGTATTAAAAACAAATACCAATTGTTTCATTTAGCAAGCTGCAGAATAGTTGTAGTAGTGGAAGTCAACAGAGTCCTTTTGACCTAATTCCTGGGATTGTGCAGCAATTTTTGTAACACTGATTTGTGACTTAATTATAATTCTGTCTCTGAATTTTGAGAGGTTTAACTTTTTTTCATTTCTCCAAAGAGGTGGATGTTTTACAGACTATCTCTTGAGTGTCCCTGGTTTTAACTACAAGTTAGTTTGATGTAGAAAACTCATTTAGAAAGACTTAGAAATTACAGTCTGCAATCACATCATAGACTTGTAGGGTCAAAGTGTCTGCTGTCAACTAATATGTTTATACTTATTTTATTCTTCAGAGTGCTGAGGTGAATGGAGTACCTTCGCAGGATTTACAACTCCCATTGCCTTCAGCTAATGGCCTGCCTAGACTAGATGTGCAGTCCATACATGAGCAGGCAGCGCAAACTACACAGGTAAACAACCCTGAACACATGCTTTAAACTACTGTATGATTTTACATAACTGTAAAGATGTGATGCAATAGAGCTTTTTATATCATTTATATCATGTCCTGTGAGGCTTTGAAAAAACTCTGTCAAGTCTGAAAAAGTAACTGTGATGATGTCACACTGATGTTGTCAGGGTTAACTTTTCTTGGGCTAGGAGATATCATATTTTGGATAAAAAGCATGTGTTATAAACTGGATGTGTCCAGTTCGTAATAGATGCTTTTGAGCTGCATTACGGGAAACATAGGATCCAGTATTATTTTGACCATGACATAAACATACTACAAGTTAGGATACTTAGCCTCTTCTTCTTTCATTGACCACTCTGTTTTTGTAATGTGTATGTTTTGTTCTTCTAGCAGGACGGTGGACTGAATTTCTTACCACAAGATTTGCCTTTACTCTCAAGCAGCCCGCTTCCCCCATCAGCCTCAGCCAGCAACCCAGGAAATCCACAGAACACACGACGTGCATCAATTTGCAGGATAAAGGTTGTTGAAGATCTTTTGGCAGTATTTATGGACAGCAGCATAATTAACTTGACTCTAAAGATGGACTTTGTGAATGAAAAAGCTATCGATGATGCTGGAGTGTCAAGGGAGGTTTACACTGCATTCTGGGAGCAATTTCTTGAACAGTGTGAAGGGGAAACAGAGCGAGTTCCGAGGCTGAGACCAGATTTCTGTGAGGCTGAATGGCAAGCAGTTGGACGGATCTGGGTGAAAGGATTACTAGACCATGGTGTCATGCCAGTGAGGCTATCAAAGGCTTTCATTTTAGCCTGCGTTCATGGAATTGACTCAGTTGATGCAGACATCCTGATGACATCGTTTCTCAACTACCTTCCTCCAGTTGAGAGATCTGCTGTTGAGAAGGCTCTCGAAGGCACAATGGAGGAAAGTGATGAAGAGGACTTGCTCGACCTTTTTACAAGGATGGGTTCCCATTTCCTACCTCCAAAGAACAGCATGAAGCCTGCCATAGAATCAATGGCTCATAAAGCCATTCTCCAAGAGCCAAAATATATAGTCGATTGCTTCTCCACACCCATGTCACTTGTACAGCTGAAACTGTCAAACAAGGAAAGTGTGTTGTCTCTGTATGAGTCAAAGAAGGCCACAGGAAAAAGAGTGTTGCAACTGTTTGAAACTACAAAGATGGTGCTGTCTCAGAGCGAACAGTCAACCTTTAACCATCTTCAACGTTATGTGAAAAACGCTGACCAAACCAAAGCTGAAAAAATCCTGCGCTTCTGCACTGGTTCCTCTGTCATATGTGTTGACAAAATCATGATATGCTTTAATGCTGAAACTGGGCTCAACAGAAGGCCTGTTGCTCATACCTGTGGGGCTACACTTGAAGTGCCATGTACATACAGTTCCTACCCTGAATTTCGCACAGAGTTTGACAACATCCTGTCGAGCAACTACTTTGAAATGGATATCCTTTGAGCTTGAGAGCAGTCCTGATCAGGCCTAACAGTAACAAGCCTCATCGTGGCATGGCTGATTATATTTTATTTATATTTAATTTTTTGTCTGTTTTTGTTGTTTTGTCATTGATGCACTGAACCGTATAGTGAGCAGTCTGAAATTCTATTTTCTGTGGTGCAATAGTACACCACCATAGTTTTAACATTGGTTGAATTTTTTTATTTATCCTTTGAAAATGACTGCAGTTTTCATTTCCATCAATTTGAGACTAACTCAGCTGAAGGCAAAAGTTGTTTTGAAAAAGATAGAATATAGAGTTGTCTATCACCGGTAGAACTGTTAATGAATTGCTGATGTTGAGGTGTTAGAGAAGTTACATTACAGCGGTTTGGCTAGTGGCTACCCAGATTGTTCATGCACAATATTTTCCTGTGCTTTTCTACTGTCACTTGATATTTGTACTACTTGGTTCTAGAAGTAATAAAAGTCCTATTAATTTTCACAGAGGTGGTCTTTGTGTCGAAGTTCTAAAACACATGCTATCACTTACTAAAGTGAGGAAGTCATCAGAAGTTCCTGGAGCCTAAAGATCTTCATAAATCATCATAAAAGACTAGAAATAACAGAAAATATTCACATTCAGCACTAACTTTATTGCCCTTTTGCGTAAACAGTTACAATTTAATTATTATCCGAATTTTAACATTATTTTCCATCAATTGATGGAGTTATAAGTGGACATTATGTTTTAGTATTAGTTCTGAATTTTACACAGGTTTGATTCCACTTTGATAGGCTTTATCTCTAAAGCAACACCAGCTCATTGGTGTTGTACCTTGATCCATATATCAATCCAATAATTTATACTAATAGAAGATAAACATATGTAGCATGGGATTGCACGGTTACATTTTACAGGAGACCCCATGTTTCTGTGTTGACCAACACTGAGAATATCATTAAAAGCAAACTTTAAAAAGGGATATGAAAGCAAGGAAAAATACTTGTGGAACCAACAGCTCCTTCCACTTCACAGGTCAACTCACTGGCCCCTACATGACACCACTAAATACTTCTGACTTACAGAGATGCACTTATGGTTTCTCTTAGGTGCATATACAAGTTCACAGCCTGATACGGATCCGTCGGTAGAGTCAGATGGGACTCGGCCATAAAGATATTGCATAGTTCATATAAATCTGAATCACATGGAATCGTCCGGCGAAAGACACATTCATCTTTGCACAGTTGGATATGTTCATCGTCAACTGGGGACAGGAAGTCTCTTGTTCCGTAGAGTTCAGGCAATGCATACATCACATTGGGCCGACCGCTGGGGACGTTTATGTTTTTCGATGGCCTGATGGTGTGTGCGTTCCAAACCTGTGCAGTGTCATCCAACTCATCCTGTTAAAAAGAAGATGCATACTTTTAGGAAGAACTTTTCATACATATCAACTACCCCTTCCTCTCTGCCTCTTTCTCTCCCATCCTCTCTGCTTCTTTCTCTCCCCTCCTCTCTGCCTCTTTCTCTTCCTTCCTCTCTGCCTCTTTCTCTCCCCTCCTCTCTGCCTCTTTCTCTCCCCTCCTCTCTGCCTCTTTCTCTCCCCTCCTCTCTGCCTCTTTCTCTTCCTTCCTCTCTGCCTCTTTCTCTCCCATCCTCTCTGCCTCTTTCTCTCCCCTCCTCTCTGCCTCTTTCTCTCTCTTCCTCTCTGCCTCTTTCTCTCCCATCCTCTCTGCCTCTTTCTCTCCCCTCCTCTCTGCCTCTTTCTCTCTCTTCCTCTCTGCCTCTTTCTCTCCCATCCTCTCTGCCTCTTTCTCTCCCCTCCTCTCTGCCTCTTTCTCTCTCATCCCTCCCTCTCTGCATCTCTTCCTCTGTTACTTCTCTTCCTACTCCTTCTCTCTTACACACACATATATGAAAACACTATAATGCATTAACTCACCTGAATGAGTCCCATGCAACAAAACTGAAGGAGGCCTTTGTCCAGAAATCCACCATCAAAGAACCCGTTGTCTCTGAGGTCTGCAAACAAGGATAACCAGAACTCTACACACTGGTTGCGAAGAAAACCCCACCAATATTCAATTCTTTGATTGGCGGTGCTGGCTCCCTCAAAGTAACTATCATGGGTGCCGTCTGGGTGAACGGGGACGAGGAAACGCTGAAAGCCTCTAACATAGCCATTTTCGGTTCCAAAATCGCCTCTCACAATTCTAGGGCAGCCCCATAAACGCTGCACTGCTTCTATGTAATAACCTCCGATCAACTTTGGGTCACTACTTGTTGTGTACGCATTAAGCCAGATTATTTTTCTTGAGAAGCCATCAATACTTCCATTGACACAAATGCCATATGGCTTCAGTTTATCATACGAGTCCAAGTGCCAGATGAAGTTCGGCCCTTTTGAGAAGTAGCTCCGTCGTCTGAGACGTCCTGCTTGCCTTAAAGACACTCCTCTTGGATCCAGCTCCTTCAACACCAAGCGCACATCCTCTTTCCTCACTCGTAGTCCATATTCTCTGCATTTGGCGTACATCCAACGGTACCCATGAAGCTGTCCAGAGTATTGCAGTTGGTTGCTTATGAATTCAACCAGGACCGCAAGATCAGAGTACGCTTTGCGACGAAAGAATCCCCTTGCGTTTAGTAGTCTCTTCAGATGCCTCTCACTTATGAGAAAACCGTGTCTACTGCCAAGCACTGATTTAATGTCTTTATATTTGAGGCCAATCTCAAAATAAAACTCCATAAACTTCTCCCACGGGTGTGCGCGCTCCATGTTTGCATTTGTTTGATTTACTTCCGGTTTCCCTGACCCGGATATACATTGACATAAATTAAAAGATGTTTGCGAGATCTCGCAAAAGTTTTGCGAGATCTCGCAAAAGCTTTGCGAGATCTCGCAAAAGTTTTGCGGGATCTCGCAAAACCTTTGCGAGATCCCGCAAAAATGACATCTTTTTTTTTTTTTCACCCATCATTTTTTTTTTTTTCACCCATCATTTTTTTTTCCCCCATGTCCCTTAAGGGGCTCCGTAGAAAACAGTCTTACAACAGTGAAAAAAAAGTGTGTTTGTCTCATTTTGCAAAGCAGAACAATGTGGCGAGTCCTAGCTAGCCACCCACCTGGCAACACACTACAGGCAAAAAAAGCCTGTTAGTTCAAGGCAGCATTGGGCAAACAGCAGTCTTTTTTCATGAGGCCAGTGAAAAATTCACAAAAAGCATCTGAAGCTTCATCTAGAGCTGTACATGTTTTGATACAGAACAAGATAGCCTTTTTGAATAGGGAGGTCTTGGAAAGAGCAGTGATGGTTATTGCAAACCCTGTGTTCATAGACAAAAAGAATGGTCCCGATGTCATCCCCGCTCTCTCCGATGTCCAACTGGGTGCAAGTATGATAGTTTATAAGAGTGTCAGCTATGTGCGGAAACTTGACAGAGCAGCTGGACCAGGATCTGGTTAAGTGCAGGTGCTTTAGCCAGTGTGAGGAGTCTGTGGACAGCAGCAGTGCACCTCAGCTGATGATGATGTTTATCTAAATAGTGTGTGATGATTTCTCCACAAAAAACAACTCCTGACGCTACGACCCTCAAAGACAACAACCAGGGGAGTTGACATTTACAACACCGTGAAGATGTTGTTTGTGGAGAAAAAGATGCCATTGGAAAATTTGATGTCGGTGACTACAGACAGGGCTGCTTCCATGATGGGCCGACATGCAGGCTTCATTGCACTATGCAGAGGTGACACAGACTTCCCAATATGCCTGCATTACCGCTGCATCATTCACCAGCAGGCGCTATGTGCAAAAGTGACCAGCTACAAGGTGCTTTCAGATGAGCTGTCAGCTGAAAATGGTGACCTGTTACTGCACGCAGAGATCCGATGTCTGGGCAGGGGAAGAGTTTTGCATGTTTTTTGTCACTTTTGGGTGAAATCAAAGAGTTCATGCAATCCAAAGGGGAAGACGCATCGCTGCTTGTGGTATATTGGATCAAGCACTCGGTGCTCGACTGTGTTGGACTGGACTACTACTTATATCTGTGACGTACCCCTCTCTATCATGGACTCACTGAGAGAGACACTCAAAGACTTACAGAATAGGAAGGTGATAACACCTGTCAGTGAATCTACAGTTTGGGTGAACAGTCTTGTTGCCACAAAGAAAAAGAACAGTGCTCTAAGGGTGTGTTTGGATCCTTGCAACCTGAATGAGGCAGTCAAGCGCCAGCACTACTCCATTCCTACTCCTGAAGACTAGCTGGGAAATCCATCTTCTCCATCCTGGATGAGAAGGACGGATGCTGGCAGATCAAGCTAGATGAGCCGTCATCTAAGCTATGCACCTTCAACACACCGTGTGGCCGGTTCCGCTTCCTCAGACTCTCATTCGGGATCAAGTCTGCCAGTGAAGTGTTCCAGCAGAAGAACTGTGAGATCTTTGGCGACATCCCAGGTATATACGTCATAGCAGACAATATGATCATTGCAGCATCAACAGAGCGGGATCATGATGAAATCCTACAGAAAGTAATGGAGAGAGCAAAGACTGCAAATGTAAAGTTTAACAAAGACAAAATCAAGTTCAAAGTTTATACAGTGAAGTATATGGGAGTATACACGTCATCACGGTAGCAGGACAGAGGGCGGACAACACAAAGGTCAAAGTGAGACAGATGACAAACAAGGTCTCCAACGTCTGCTGGGAATTACAAAATTCCTGGCACAGTACATACCAAATGGAACCTCACTCATGGCACCCCTCAGACAACTGCTTATGAAGGATGTAGCGTGGCAGTGGTACCCACAACACAGCGCAGCACTACAGACACTGAAGTCTACCCTCACAAGCCCCAGTGCTAAGGTACTATGAACCAGAGCTGCCAAGCGTCACGCTTTGAGTGTGACAGTCACGCAATTTGACCCAATCTCACACCACACGCCACACTTGACATTTCTCACGCTTATATTTCCCCATTCAATACTCTATTTTTTTTAATGATAATAAACTTTGGTCCTCGCGGATTGCCGTAGTTCGAGTAACTCTGATTGACTGACCGAGATAACCAATCCCAGACCAATCTATCAGTCCTTTGTACCTAAATCTAACCAACCACGGAAGGCACCACGCAATATAAACCAATCAGAAGCAACGTAAGGCAGGTCTTGGCATCTCTAACTATCTTTCACACACAACACCGCCGACATTTAAAACCCTCTCGACGTTCTCCTGTGTGTGAAAGAGAGACATGGGTGAGTGTGTGTTTGGAGACTCTGACTTGAAAGTACGTATCACTCTGCAGTTACTGTGCTCAACGAGCAGCGGATACTGCCGTGAGTCCCTCCCCAGTCCAAAAGCACTCACAGGCGGTCAGTCTCTCAGTAGCCTCACGCAAGCGTCTGTCCGAGGAGGACAACAACAGGGCCAGGCTGCCTGCTGGATGGAGGAAGAAGGCTAGCGAGGAGCCTGAGATAAACATGTGGGAATGAGTTATCAGCAAACGGGCACGCCACGAGAGAGTGTCCCGCAAAATGATCAGGGCGATGGTGAAACAAATGTACGCCACCATGAGTGGCAGAGATGAGGAGTTTGCAGCGAGTGCTGGTTGGATAAATTGTTTCCTCCGCCGCACCATCTTCACTTGCAGAAGACAACTATTGCCCAGCAGGATGCCGGAAAATTCACAGAGAAGCTGGAGAAGTTTGTGACATTTTCATCCTGGATTATTGTGAGGAAGGAATTAAACGCCTGTCCCAAATTGCCGCCTGGTCCCAAATAAATGCCTGGTCTGTTAAGTGATTGAAACAAATAAACGCCCTGGCAGCCAGCCTGGCTATTATTTGGTATTTTACGGTATGATAACTCTCCCGGCCGGGGAGAGAGACATGCATCACAGTGCTCAGCTGCAGACACATCAGAGAGGTGACGAGATGCGACTCATCATGACTGACAGGCATCAAGGCCACTCAGTGTTACCTTACCGACCCGCCCCCAGATATTTCATGCACCAAAACAGGCCCTGACGCGTCTGTGGGGGGGGGGGTGCAATGAACCAGCTTTGGGGGGCCCAGCTTGCAAAAGGTTGAGAAACCCTGCTCTCTTTGAAGGCAAGTTTGTTTTTTGCCTGTTTATCTGTTAATGACAGAACTCATTGTAATAAAATGATTCTTTCAGAATTTATTTGATTTTAAAAAATATTTGGTAATGCGTCGTGAAGGTCTTAAATTTTAATTGTTATGGTCTTAAAATGTCTTAAAAAGGTCTTAAATTTGACTTACTGAAACCTGCAAGAACCCTGATAAATGTATTTTGTCAAAAATACAAATTTCTGGTTAATTAAGACTAGCATTAGAAGGCCACAGTGCAGGGAGAGCCGCTGGCATGGAGATGAGGACATCAGTCTTAAGGAATAAATCGATGTTAAAAAAGGCCAAATTTTTTTTCGCCGAACACATCATATGACTAAAGTCTCACTCTTGTCATTTTCTGAAACTTGGCAGCCCTGTATGAACACAAGCAACCGCTGACTCAACAAGCTGATTCCTCAAAAGATGGACTGGGAGCCTGTCTGCTGCAGGATGGCAGCCCAGTGTTCTATGCCTCACAAGCGCTCACTGACACAGAAAAGAGGTATGCACAAATAGAGAAAGAGTTGCTTGCCATAGTGTTTGCTGCTAAGAGATTACACCAGTATGTCTATGGCAGACTAGTTAATGGAAGTTAGACCATAAGCTACTGTGCTACTGGAGGTCATCATGCACAAGCTGCTGAGCAAAGCACCAATGCGGCTACAAGGAATGCTTCTACCACTGCAGAGGTATGATCTAAACGTAACATACACAACAGGCAAGCACATGTACATTGCCGACACACTCTCAAGCGCCACCATGAACAGAGATGGTGACAATATTATTGAGAACCCCTGTGATATGAGAGTTGTGTATTCCTTAGAGGCCACAGATGCCCTGAGTGAGGAAACAATCAACTGGAAAAGGCAACGGCAGCAGACAGCGCGTTGCAAGCTGTGTGTGAGAAACACATGAAAGGCTGGCCCAAGAAAAAGAAAAGTCTGGACAGGAAACAACACGGCTACTGGCCAGTGAAGGACAATGTCTGCATAGAGAATGAAAAAATACTTGTGCGAGAAACTGAAATTAAAACAAATAATCCTGTGGTCAAACTCTACTTGGCTGGTGGTGAACACAGTGTTTACATGAAATGTATCTGATGTGACTCAGGCAAAAATGTTCACAGACAAATGTTTAATATAAGTTTAATGTTTTAGTTTTATTTTGGTGAAATTTAGACAATGACTTCCGTCCTCACTCTCTGTCTCTCTCCTGGAGGTTATAATAGCAACAGCTGAACGAATGAAATGGACTGTTACCTTCTGTAAAATTATGGATTTCTCTGGGTTTGAATATTGTTGGAAACATTTTGAATAATGAAAGTACACAACTCAACAAAGTATTTAAGTTGTTTTAAGACTTTTAAATGCAGAACTCTTACACATTGTATCTTTAATATAGAGCATATAGCATATATCTTGATCATCACAGTCAGCTGCCTTTGAGCCTGTTTGTAAATAGCTGATATTACATTGGAACCCCTACAAACTCATAACACTGCAAAAGTTAATTTAGGTTTCATTTGTAATTTTGATCTGTTTGTGGCACTAGGAGTAGTGCAGGGCATCACCAAAATCATTAGGATTCATCCTTGAGAGACTATAATTTCTGAAACAATCCAATACTGTTGAACAAATTTCAAACTGGCCTACCAACTAACAGGCCGACTACCCAAGAAGTACTAGTGTGGTTTAAGTCACAAAATTGTGATTGACATTTTTCTATTTCAGGTGATCCATTTAAAATGCCATGAGGAACACAGAGTCACACCTCCAATCCAAGCAGTCAGGGGAGGTCAAGGATAAGCAGTAATAACTCCCTGACACAAGGTGGAACAGTTGTTGCTTTTTTTGTATGTCTCCTTACAACAAATGTGCAATATTCCACTTTTTATAGAAGCAAATAAGTTTTCTGGTTGAAACAAGTGGATGGTTGTGTGAATGGTTTAGCAGAAGTGAAAAAAGGGCAATCGCTGGTTGATTTAGGTAGGAGGGCAGACATTCCCAGCATGCTGTTCTTCATAGCTAACTATTTATTTACAGTCGGTGGTGTGTGTTTCAGTGTGTGAACCAGTTACATGCTCCATAAAAGTTAAACCTTAAATAACACATGATAGCCCTGATCCTATTTAGGCTTAGCAACCAGTAAGAAATACTGACAGGAAGTCAAACAATTTCTTAATTGAAGAATGAACCTCCATTATGATATATTCTAGACCTGCACACAGTGTAGTTTGTGTCAATGCTCCTGAAAATCACTGTTGTTCTGAGTGAGATTCCATGGAATTTGCTGCTGGAATGAAGTTAACAACCACTTCAAACAAGTAACAAATCAATTTTTTCTTATGAACCACCATCAGGAGAAATGTAATATTGTGAGAAAATAATTTTGAAGAACATTCATCCACTTTAAAATGCAGAGTTAGTCCTTTAGTAATCAGAAATTATGGTGCTGGAGCAACATTAATTTTGATGTTCAAGGAACAACACAGTAGGAAACCGGTGGATTGCCTACTCCAGGTGGGGAATGTGTCCTTGCCCCAAGTGAAGGAGTTCAAGTACCTCGGGGTTTTGTTCACGAGTGAGGGGATGATGGGGCGTGAGATTGACAGGAGAGTCGGAGCAGCGGGTGCGGTGTTGCATGCGCTTCACCGCACGGTTGTGACGAAAAGGGAGCTGAGCCGAAATGCAAAGCTCTCGATCTACCGGTCAGTCTTCGTCCCTACCCTCACCTATGGTCATGAGCGATGGGTCATGACCGAAAGAATGAGATCGCGGGTACAAGCGGCCGAAATGGGTTTTCTTCGCAGGGTGGCTGGGGTCTCCCTTAGAGATAGGGTAAGAAGCTCAGCCATCCGGGAGGGACTCAGAGTAGAGCCGCTGCTCTTCTGCGTGGAAAGGAGCCAGTTGAGGTGGTTCGGGCATCTGATGAGGATGCCACCAGGGCGCCTTCCTAGGGAGGTGTTCCTGGCACGTCCAACTGGTAGGAGACCTAGGGGTAGACCCAGGACCAGGTGGAGGGATTATATCTCTTCTCTGGCCTGGGAGGGCCTGGGGATTCCCCAGCCAGAGTTAGCCGATGTGGCAGAGGAAAGGGATGTCTGGGGCTCGCTACTGAAGCTGCTGCCCCCGCAACCTGATTTTGGATAAGCGGTTGATAATGGATGGATGGATGGAACAACACCAACAAGTCAACATCAGATAAACTACACTACTCACAATAAGTTAGGGATATTGTGAGAGACTCAGTGGATTCCATACATACGGTGTTTGTTTCACTTCAGAGAGTTTTGGGATAGGGAGGCAATTGTATTGGGGTGATAGACACACCTCATTTTGTGTTTTCCATGTAATGGTCTCACTGTGTACAGTGTGCCTTACATATTGGGGCCAATACCAAAAAACCAAAAGACAACCCTTTTCAATGTGGCATCAATTTCAACATTCTGTGGGTATAAAAAGCTGGTATTGTCAGTAAGTCATTCCAAGTTCATCATTCAAACAGCCATGAACACACGACGTCACTTAACGGACGAGCAGCGCCACCTGGCCATAGCGCGTCTTTGGGTCGGTGGCAGGCAGTCAGATGTTGCTCGTGAACTTGGTGTGTCTCAAAGTGTCATCAGCAGACTTGCATCAAGACACAGAACAACTGGCAGAGTTCGTGACAGACCCAGGAGTGGAGCCCCACAAGTGACAGACCGCAACGATGACCAGTACCTAAGGACCTATGCACTCAGACATCATTATGCAACTGCCACACAGCTGCAGGCCCAGTTACGAGATGTGAGGGGTACTAGGGTTTCCAGACAAACCATTCGAAACCGACTCCACCGCTTTGGCTTGAATGCCAGACGACCGTTGCAGGTGACTCCACTGACACCAAGACACCGCTGTGAACGTTTGCAGTGGGCACAAGACCATGTGACCTGGACAATGCAGCAGTGGACTGTCCTGTTCACTGATGAGTGTCGGGTCACCTTGCACAGAAATGATGGTCGTCAGCGTTGCTGGAGAAGGCGAGGTGAGCGATACGCCGAGGTCAACATGGTCCCCAGGGTTCCCTTTGGTGGAGGAGGTGCAACAGTCTGGGCAGGCATCACCAGTCAGCGCAAAACAGATTTGGTTATTGTAGATGGCCCAGTCACTGCACATTCTTACCTCAGAGACATCATAGAACCCATCATCATCCCCCAATTCCACCAGCACACCCCAACTTTCTATTCATGGATGATAATGCTCCACCACATCGTGCCAGAATTGTCACAGCTCCACTTCAGGAAGTCGGAGTGCCTCATATGGTATGGCCAGCAATGTCCCCTGACCTGAACCCCATAGAGCACGTCTGGGACCAGCTGAAGCAGAGACTGGATGATCGTACCCCACCCCCACGTGACCTGGCAGAACTGCGTGTAGCACTTGTGGAGGAGTGGAACGCATTGCCTCAGAACAACATCATGAGGCTAGTGAGGAGCATGAGACGTCGCTGTCAAGCTGTCATTGCAGCAAATGGTGGAAACACCCACTACTGACATTGTCAATTTTTGTTATTTGGGGCTATCCTTGTTATTGTCTACATTTTTGGGGTAATAAATATTTAACTAATGAAGATGGTGTTTCTTCTAATTCATTATTAGTAATATCAAAGGGAACTTTTACTTATTTCATTAAAATTCAGACCAAATAGGAAAAGCACTCATGTAAATAAAAATATCCCTAACTTATTGTGAGTAGTGTATATGTTAACAAGAATAACTTTGTAAGATGAAATGTGTCCTTTGATCTGAGAGAAGATTCACTTGAGTCCCATTTGAAATAACTGGCGTGAATCTGTATGTAAAATGTAAAAGCAATCCTGGTCCCCGAATGGTATCACTATGATGAAGATAAAATTATATTTTTAGGGGATAGTTTGCAGTGTGGGTAATTTTAGTTTCTAGGCACCAAATCTGGACCACAGAATGGGGAGACCACTTACAGTCATGTTGTAGATAGATCAGTGGGTCTTCCTGTGTGTGTGTGTGTGTGTGTGTGTGTGTGTGCGCGTGCGCATGTGTGTGTGTCTGTGTGTATGAGGTTGTTATATTTTTAGTAAGGACAGCCCCTCAAACATGCAACAGTAGGTTAATGACTTGGAGTGACAGTATATATACATATGAACTGAGCTGCCTGACCTGAACACAGATGATCACCACTATAAGGTACATCACCTCTTCTGTGGCACTCATGGATATGGCAAATATTATCACCATCTAGAAAGATGCAAACATAAAATTTCCTCAGAAATGTATTCATTTTTTATCTATGTGTGCAGGAAGTTTGAAGCAGTTTGAAGATGTCTAGTGAGAAGAACCCTGAGGTGGTAGGCTGTGACGCCTCCATCATGAGGAACGTCTGGGAGATCAGAGAGAGAGAATATGGACAGAAGATACAGCAGGAACAGGAACGAAAAGAGAAGAGCGCTCTGGCCATGTAAGAACGCAGACTGTTTGACTGTGTGTACAGGCTCTCTGCATTCACTTTGAAAAAATATATTTGCACATATAACTGTTTTTATTTCTGCCTTTCTGAGACTGATATAAGCGATATAGGCTACTGTGCAGATTAATGTGGGTAAAACTGAATGCTTCCCGTGCAATCTCCTTAAATAACAATTGGATCTGGTCCATCTCTAGTGTACACTGAGTTGAACGAAAACTAATGCTGTCTAATACAACACTCCTGACCTTCCCCTTCATCAAGGTTATAATGTTCAGTTTTTGTTAAAACTGTTTTACAGAGGTGCTCATTCAACGTTTTGGATCATTTTGCATGATGTAGTTTTATCTGCAATAGGAATGTATTGAGTTATACTGACAGGTGTATTATTTTTCTCCAACCCATATCAATGAGATTGACTTAATAACACAACCAAAAAGGCATAAGCCAGAAGGCAAAAATTAAAAGCAAGATAGGCAGGATAACAGAGAAGGCTGGAATGCTACCAGTGGGGGGATGTACTGTTCTGAGGAGATGATGAAGGAATAAGGACACTGAGGACGACTGCTGGACAGGGAAAGAACTGCAGGGTCATGATTACTCACATTTTGCCACCAAGTTTTCAAAAATATTCTTCTTTCTTTTATTCTGTAAAATTTTGATCTTATCTTCATTTATGAATAGAGGTATGGCCAAGAACACTTTATTCTGCTGACAAAAACAATTCTGACTTTCAAAGAGGTGAAAATGAGGGTGTCCTGAATGAAAGAAAATTGATAGATCAGCACACTGAAGGGTAGTTAACCAGAGCTCTAACAGCAGTTATAGGATAGATTATATGTCATGATTCTTTAGGCAGTTCCAACAGCTAACAGATTAATGAGAAGTGGTACTGAAACTGCTAAAGTGAAACAAATACGTTGAATTAATGCATAATTTTACAAGTACAAGTACTTAGTATTTTAGTAACAGCTCCAACGCCTTTTCATGTTTTTCACCTTACATAACAAAACTATTTTCTGAAGCCAGAAATCAATTTGTAGATTGATGTCCCACTTCTCATACAGTTATTGGTTTGATTAAACTAAATACATGCTGTCTCTAAATGAAAATTTGGGAGTCCTTTCTGTCAAATGTCTTCCATGTTTGAAAACCTGTTTGTGGTCTGTTTAATCTATGTTTTAAACAAGGATTTGTGTGGTCATAGTATAAGGAAAAGCAAGATGTAAGTGATTTTGCTAGATGTCCAACTACAAGTAACAACAGGAAGGTATAAACTGCAAAGTATAAATGTTATATTATAATAATAATAATAATAATAATAATAATAATAATAATAATAATAATTTATACATGTAATATATATGTGTGTGTGTGTATGTATGTATATCAGTCCCCTAAGCATTTGAAATAGAAAATAACAAATTTCATACATTTCATAGTTCATTAGTATAACATTTAAACTTTGCAGTTTATACCTTTCTCATTTGTTAAAACTAGTATCTTTACTTTAACATGAGTAGAGTAACATGACATCTAAGTAAGTAGTAGTATATTCTTCACAACATAGTTTATTGGCCGAGCATCAAAAAGTCTCTTGTATTTAAATATAACCCATACCATGTGTTTTTATTAAGTGCTGTCAGTATTTTTTGCTAGGATATTAGTGCATTGTGTGGTAACATTATCCCACCACAGGCCTAAATGTGTGTGTGTGTGTGTGTGTGTGTTTGTGCGTGCGTGCGTGCGTGTGTGTGTGTGTGTTTATCTATATACACTAGTGGTCAAAAATTTTAGAACACCCCACTTGTTCTAGTTTTTTATTAATGTTTGCATGTATGCAGTTTAATGTCTCATTCTACTCTGAAATGAAAGCATAAAACAAATGAACAATTGACGTTAAAAAATAAATCATGGAATCAATTTATACGCCAAAATATATTCCAAAATATTTGACTCATCAAAGTAGCCACCTTTGGCAGATATAACAGCAGAAGACACTTATGGCATTCTCTCTACAATGGAAATCAAATATTCTTCAGAAAGTTCTTCCAAACTCTGTTGCAGAAGTTCCCATAAATATGTGGCACTTCTAGGTTGCTTTGCCTTCACTCTCCTGTCGGGTTCATCACAAACAAGCTGGATGGGGTTTAAGTCTGGAGACTGTGCTGGCCATTCCATGTTTTTAAGCTTATCATCTTGTTCTATTTACCTTAAGGAATTTCGGGCATAGTTTTGTCTGGCTTATGTTTTGGGTCATTATCTTGCTGTAGGATGAACCCCTGACCAACTAGGCTCATACCAGAGGGTACTGTATGGTGCTGCAGAATGCTTTGGTAGCCATTTTGGTTCAGGGTGCCTCTGTACAAGTCACCTACCCTGGATCCAGCAAAACAGCCCGAGAACATTATGCTTTCTCCTCCATGCTTGAGTGTTGATGTCCCACACTGAGAAACCACCCTTTTGCCTACTCTACGGTGTACAAAAAAACTGCATGATGAACTGAAGATTTCAAATTTTGATGCATCAGTTCATAACACCTCCTTCCAGTCTTCAGTAGTCCATTGGCTGTATTTCATGGCCCAGGCAAGCCTCTTTTTCCTATTCTGACATCTTAACAATGGCTTTCTTGCTGCAACTTGACCTGTCAAACCTGCAACTTGAAGTCTTCTCTTCACAGTTGAAATTGAGGCTTGCTTACTACGACCACAATTAGGCTGTGCTTGAAGCTGTTGTCCTCATGCAAGCTGTTGACTCTCAGAAACTTGTCTTCTGATTCTGTTGTGGCTTTGGGTCTGCCAGACCTCTTCCTGTCAGAGTTTTCCCCAGTTTCTGAGTGCCATTTAATAGTGAAGGAAGCTGTACTCACTGACACCTTGACCTTTTTCACAATTTTTCTAAAGTAAAGACCAACATTTTAAGTTTTATGATTGTCTGTCTCTCTTCCATTGTTAATTGCCTTTACTTGCCATTTTTATACCGTATACCGTAATCACCGATCAGCGCAGCCTCAGTTTGGAGAAGTAGAGACCTGCTCCAGCCCAGACGCTCAGCTTTGTACTGCAGTGAACGGAGAAGAAGCAAAATTTGACCACCTAAAACAAGGCTCACCTAAAAAAAATCTATAACTGTTCAAGTGTACGTTGTATAGAGAAAATTCACAGCGCTTTACATCGCCGTCAGACTGCCCTTTCTTTTGGCACTACATTTTCTCAACTGTAGAACCTCCATATCCTTACGCATTAGCGCAACTGTGCAACAGATGATCTGTGAGCGGAAATACAGTGCAAGGCCCGGTTGCTGGACGAGAGGTTTACTTTCGATAAAAAGAAAACTTAACAGACTGTAGAACCTCTGTATCCCTATGCATTAGCGCAACTGCGTAGGGATACGGAGGTTCTACGATTGAGAACATGTAGTGCCAAAAGAAAGGGTGGTCTGATGGCGATGTAAAGCGCTGTGAATTTTCTCTATACAACGTTCACTTTAACTGTTATATATTTTTGTAGGTGAGCCTTGTGTTAGGAGGTTAATTTTCGCTTTTTCTCTGGACCCCGTTTACTGCAGTACAAAGCTGAGCGTCTGGGCTGGAGCAGCTCTCTACTTCTCCAAACTGAGGGTGCGCTGATCTGTGATTAAGGTAGGGAACAGATCGACTATAGATATGTACTGTGACCCCACTTCAAAAAAACACAAACTATTCCTTTAAGGAGAAAAAGGGTGTAAGGTGCAAGAATTAGGTCACATTAAACATGTATAGAATTCCAAGAAGGTTGCTACCATTTCTTTAAGAGATTTTGTCTTTGTAAGAACTACTTTTTTGCTGTGGGCCTGACCTTTTTCTTCTATTTTTTTCACTATCCTTTTCTCCACAGCATTAACAAGGACTGGGAAAATCGTTTGGCTGTCAGACTTGGAATAGGGAAACGGGTGGAGAGGAAAGTTAAACCTGTTGAGAATCAAATAGAAAACAACAATGTTTGGAAGAGCAAGCAACCCCAGGTTCCTCCTACTCTTCCACGTGCTCCAGGTTTACGTCCGCCCAGCCGACCAGGAGTCCAGAGAAAAGGCATCTCCAACTCCGCCCCCAACAACAAGGACAAAAAGGGACAGATCAAGAGTTTAGAAAGACTACAGTTACTGATGTTCATCTCTCAGACTCAACCCTCTGCTATGGTTTGGGGGAAGTCATGGAAGTACAACAAATCTTTGCCACTACCAGAAAAGGACACTGTATCAAACTGGGGCAACTGCTGGATGTTTGCTACCCAGCAGCCTTACTCTGAACCAGGCAAACCTTGGCTAAATGGGCCAGCCCTGATGGATCCCTGTAGCCTTCATCTCTGGGTGAAACCTGACAGGGTGGTGGAATCACATGAGTTAGAACTAAGTCTTCCCACTCTGGTGTGGCAGATGTGCTGGAAAAAATCTGACAACTACAATAAGAAAGGAGATACATCATCGGAAAATGAAAAGAACAACCCCAAACCTGGATTTTTCACCCTGTTGGTCGAGACTCAACGTCACAATGAAGACTTGTGCTCATCAGAGTGGAATGAGTCATGGAGATCAATGAAGTCAGAAAGTCAGCAGGACAGTTTTTCTGTTTCAAATGATGGCCTAATGAATGGGTCTGTTTCTAACAAGAAAGATATTAAAAGAGCAATGAGCTCCAACTGGGAAGAATGTTGGAGGCTTGTCAACCACCATGGCTGCAACAAATCCAAGCTAGATGAAGTTAAAAATTCTCACAGTCCAGAGTGGGCCAATTCATGGAGAGCAGCCATGCTGGTCCTCAACAACCACAAGAATTTTGATCTCTCACGAAGGCAAGATTATAGCGATACCTATAATGAGTGCAGCCTGCAAGAAGAGTCAGATCTACACACAATCATGCTTGTGTCTCATGAGCATAAGTACAGAGGTGTGTACCTGCAGCTCTGTGAAGAATTTGAGGCGCTCTCTGAGTGGAACAAGTCGTGGCAGGTAACAAAAAACAACTCTAAACCATGTGAAGAATTAATGAAAGTCCTGAAGGTTGCATCATCAAAGATGGAGACTGCTTTAGAAGCTCAAAAGATGGAGAGGAATGCAATGAGGCATGATTCAACATCAGAGAAAACTGACCCATGCTATGAGCAACTGAAGCATAGCATGATATATCTCCCGAAAAGAGAACTAACCAGATCAAATCTGCTTCTTCTGGAACACCAGGCAAACGGCTTGTCTGCCTCAAATTGGAGAGATTCCTGGAAGACACTGAAACACAGAATGAGGATGGAGAGAAGAAGAATGAGACCCGATCCTTTGAGGCCTTTCAGAGCCTCTGAAAATGGAGTAGACTTGAGGCCAAATAACTCAGAGTGGAAAGACTCATGGAAATTCACCTGTCAGCCTCTGCATCAGCAATCTGAACAATGGCAGCAGGGGTGGACCACTATGCCCCAAATCCGAAGAGATCGTGTGAGGGACCAGAACCACTTTACGCCTTCTGAACTCCCTAAGAATGGGCCAACTGGGGAACAGAGTTGGACAGAATCATGGAGGTTATTTAGGTCTCAGCCCGGATCAGAACCTGGGCAGGGTAGGGCACAGACCAGCCAAGGAAGGTCTAGTATGGCTTCCCACCATCCTGACAATTCACAGGTACACAGGTCAGTCAGACAATCACGTCATGCTAGGTCAGTTTCTGACTGGCAGGAATCCTGGATGGTCTCAGAAACTGAGTTTCAACATGACATACCCTCTTTAACCCAGTGGAGGGGGTCTGTCTTCAACACAGAGCAGCAGACTGAGCAGCTGTCCAGAGAGAATGGGTTGGATGTGTTAATGGAGATCAAACCCCAGAGAGAGAACATTACCATACAGCGAGCTGAAGCTAAAATGAGCAGATCTTTTGAGAAACAGATGTTTAAGGAAAGATATCCTGAGAAAGAGTGGAGCGCTTCATGGAAAGCTGAGTTACTTTTAAACCATCAACCGAGTCATTGCAGCTATTCAGAGAAAAGAATTGGCTGCACTTCTCTGCAGCAACATGTCACTACCAATGGGCATGGATCCAAGTGGGGAATGCCATTCAGGATTGCAAACCCCATGCCCCAAGTGGAGCAGCCTTGGTTGGAGTCCTCTCCTAATCCACGTCAGTATACAGACGTGTGGTCAAAAGAAATAAACACCCAGAAAAACATCAACTCCAACACCAACTTATGCAACAACCCTGCATTCTTCAGGCTTTGGGGAAAGTCCCATCAATTTCTGCAGGGGGCCAGTACACAAATCAAAGACAAAACTAAGCATAAGGAATCCGTTGACCCAAAGGTGATTATGACTAAAAAGATCAACACAAGGAGGCATTTGTACTCAAACATTGAGAAGGAGAAAAAATCTGACAGGAAGTGGGTAGGATGCCATCTGTTGGGTAAAACCCAACCGCGTACCAAGAAAGGCCCTTCCTCAGTAAACAAGCCTAAGACAGATGACGAAATCAAAGAGGCAAAGTTCTTTGAAGAGTGGGCTGAATCCTGGAGGTTTTTGGTCCGGCCTGGTAATCTAAAAAAGCAGATGTCTATCAAGTCACTCTCAGGTTGGGATGAGTCATGGAAGTTCCTTCTTCCACCGTACCAGACGATGAACGGCCCCAAGGCCAGATAGAAGGCACCGCTTTCTCATGTTTTAGCTTGGCCATTTCAGATGGAACATTTTCAAATATTGTCAATAAAATAATAATAATAAAAATGCTGTACTGCCTGCAGTCTTTCTTTATTTCCCACCACTAGTTGAGAATTTATGTGTGATGTTAAATGAACAGCTGAGAGTTGACAAAAACAGCACTGGAATTTCTTACTGGTTTGTATGTTTAAAAAAATTAGCTTCAACGGACGTATTAAACAAAAACAAAATACAAAAATCACAACTAACATCACACACACACACACAAACAAATAATTATTAATAATTCGAGTCCCAAGACCAAGAAGGGATTCAAAGTCTTGTTCAAGAGCACTACACTCTTGTTACTGTCATATCAGAACTGCTGCTAGCGATTTAAGGAGAGAAAATGAATAAATAATTAAGACAAGACCATCTAAAGGGGGCAACTTTGAGTTAAGTTTTAAAATTGTGACGTTGAAAGGTTTGTAACGTATGGAGAAAAACAAGGAATTATGAAAGTAAATGTAATGCCACTTACTGTATTTCAATCAAATAAATTAAACCATCAGCACTATAATGTATATTTTTGCACTGCACCCCCAAAATACACATACATAGTTACATATAATTTTTTTTTTTTTGTAATTATCTTTTTATTAGGAAGTTTCACATCAATTGACAAGTACAGGTGGATTTATAGTAGTTAGCATCCAAATTGTACAGAACCAAGGGTTTTGTATCAATAATTTCTTGTTCCAAATGTCCCCTGTCCACTTCCTTTTTATAAGTAAAGATATATATGTTAAGAAAGAGAAAGAAAACAAAGCATACAAATGAATTTTTTACATCCAGAGGGGTAAAAAGGAGGGGAAAAAGTGCATAAAATGAGAAAAAACAAAAAAAAGAAAGTAGGAAATCTGTAGCAGTTTGGACTCATTCATTTATATTCACATTTCTGAAATACATTGGGAAACCCAGAGACAAGGAAGTCAAATAAACAGGGAGTGTTCCTTCAACTTGTTACCATAACAAAATCTGGTCTTAGAGGTCTGATGAAATGTACCCATTTCTCCCAGTGTGTCATGAATATGTCTAACTTTAGGTTGAGAGAAAAAGTAACCTTTTCCATGGTATATATCTCTATTGTTACATCTATCCAGTTATCAATTGTAGGTCCAGTCTGCAGCATCCATCTTTTAGTTAGGGCCTTCTTTCCTGCTGCCAGTAGTGCACCCATTAACTATTTGTCAATAGCACTCAGTTCAGGGGGGATATAACTTAAGTACATGATTTTGAAATCAAATGGTATATGTGTGTTAAAAACATCTTGTATTGCCTTATGTATATCTTTCCAGTAATTTTTTATGTTTGGACATTCCCAAAACACATGGTAATGACCAGCAGCCCGACATCCACAATTCTGCCAACACTGAGAGCTACCATTATTTTGGTACCCCTTCATGAGTGGGGTGATGAAATAACGAGTTACATTCTTCCAGCAAAATTCCTTCCATGCATGTGATTTTGTAATTTTCCATTGTAATACAAAGATGTCCTCCCATTCATTATCCGTTATTGTAAAACCTCCTTCCCGTTCCCATTTTTCTTGTATGTATTTTGTTGAGGAAGTTTCTAAATTTTGTAGGCTTTTATATAATTGGGAAATAACCCCTCTTTTAATGTTTGATTCATACGCTTTGGTAAATAGTTGAACAAGAGGTTTACTGGCTTCTCTAATATCCTTGTTTTTTATTTTATGATTGTAGTAGTGCCGGAGTTGAAGGTATCTGTAAAAGTCTTGTTTTTGTAGAGGAAAGTTGACCATTAGAGTTTGAAAACTTACAATAACCTCCTTTTGTGTAATGCTACATAGAGATGTAATGCCTTTATTAATCCAAACCTTGAATCTACTGTCGAATTTATTTGGTGTGAAATCCGAGTCATAGGCACACCAACTCAGAATTTTTATATCTTCATACAATTTGTGTTTTCTAATTAATGAACTCCAGATCTTGAGAGAGGATTTTACCCACGGATTCTCTAGTCTATCTATGTATTGTTGTAAGTTTTTGTCCGGTAAAGCAGCTTGTATATGAAAATCAGGTATCACGCTGCATTCGATATCTTTCCATTGTGCTTTATATGCGGGATTACACCAGTAGAGTAATGCTCTCATCTGTGCTGAGATGTAGTAATTCCTCAGAGATGGTAGACCCCAGCCGCCTTTCTGTTTCAGTAGCTGTAGCGTTTTATATCGGACTCGAGGTTTTTTCCCCTGCCAAAGGAATCTTGATATAATTTTGTCCCATTCAGCAAATTGATTTTCAGTAATCATGACTGGAAGTGTTTGAAATAGATACAGGAATCTTGGTAGGATGTTGATTTTAATTGTTTCTATTCTCGAGCTTAGATTCAGAAAGGGTATGAGATTCCACCTTATTAGATCCTCTTTGATTTTATGGCTCAGGGAGTGGTAATTCTTCTCATATACTTTTGACAGATCTTTAGGTAAAATCACTCCCAAATATTTGAAAGATTCTGTCTTCCATCTCAAAGGGTACGTTTCCTTTAATTTTTCACAAGGACTAAAATTATATGCAAGGGTTTCAGTTTTTTTGAGGTTTTTCTAAGGTACAGGATGACGTCGTCTGCATAACACGCTATTTTATGCTCTACCTTGTTAATTTGTATTCCTTTAATCTTGTTATTCTGTCGAATATGCTGGGCTAATGGCTCTAAAAACATTGGTTACAAGATTAGTGCCTTCACCTTGTGTTGTTTAATATTGTGCATAATGTGCAGAGTGCGTCTTATGTTGTCTTGCGTTTGCCGCATATGTATAAACCCTGTTTGGTCATTATGGATTAAGTTGGGGAGTAATTTTTCCATTCTTTTGGCCATTATAGATGTATATATACGGTAGTCAACATTAAGTATCGAAATCGGCCTGTATGACCCACATTCAGTCTTGTCTTTCCCCTCTTTATGTATGAGAGTAATGATAGCCTCTTTCCAAGAGGGTGGGGTCTCTGCTTTTTTCAGTGCCCAATTACATGTAGTTAACAGTATGGGCATAAGCTCCACTTTGAACGCCTTGTACCACTCGGTTGTAAAACCACCGCTGCCTGGTGATTTGTTAGTTTTTAGTCTATTTATTGCCTCAGTTAACTCTCCTGGTGTTATTTCTTTGCTTAGGGCCTTATTCTGTTCCTCGGTCATAGCTGGTAAATCTAGGGTTTCCAAAAATTAATCAATTTGATCTTCTTGGACTTCTACTGTCCTGGAATAAAGCTGCTTGAAGAATGACTCAAAAGTCTCTTGTATCCGTTCTTGTTTGCTTTCAATACTGTTTTTTTCAGGGTCCCATATTTTATGTATTGTATTATTTGCATATTGCTTTTTCAATTTCCTAGCCAGTAATTTTGTAAATTTAGAGCCATTTTCATAATATCTTTGTCTAGTAAATAGAACCTTTTTTCTATTTCTTGAGTACATAGAAATTTTTTAAGACTACAATTATTACTTTGTATGATTTACAGAACAATAAGTCTGAAAGAGTCATACCTAAAATATTTTTCTGATCCAGAGTGTGTTCTTAGGTAGAAAGCAGCTGAGGATTTGTAAAGCATTTCTTTATAACAATGAACATTCATGACTAGAGGCAACAGTGAAAGACAATATAATTAAAATATAATTCAGAAGTTAACACTAGGAAGTAATCTGCTTCTTTGTGTGTGGTATGATAAGATTTGACTGACAATATAAGCAAACAACCCAATAACTGTCATTTAAATGTTGCTGAACTAACTAACTTTAAGCCAAGATAACTTAACCTTCTTCCAACAAAGGCCCTGCCAACTTTAAAATGGTGGGAGAAGCAAAGCTATGCTTTCTTATATGGAAGCCCGGAGGGGCAAGAGAGAATTTCAGAAACTAAATCTTATTAATATCTATGGGCCCAATGTGGACAACTCATCATTTTTCAAAAGATTATTCTTAACTGTGTCTTGGAGTGAATTTATATTATTATGGGGAGATTTTTACCGTACCTTCGACCCAGTGATGGATAGATCTACCCAAAAAGATACAACTCATGTATAAACTTGTCAAACATTGATTAACTGTATTGAGGATATACGATTGATTGAATTTTGGAGAACGCAGAACCCATACAAAAGAGAGTATTCTTGATACTCAAGCTCATATGTAACTCATTCATGCATTGATTACTTTTTCATTTCTATGGAACTACTGTCCAGTATCAAAAATGCTAGTACAATAGCACAGTAATTAGTGACCATGCAACAGTATTGATGGAGATCCATATGGGTAGGTTTGAGCATTGCTCAAGATGGAGGTTACAGGTTCATTTGTTACAGGATCAAGCCTTTGTTAAATTTGTGGAAAGTTGCATTGATAAATACTTTGAACTAAATACAGATGAAACAATGGCCAGCAAGCATCAGATGGGAG
Organism: Sparus aurata; assembly: GCF_900880675.1. NCBI lineage: Eukaryota > Metazoa > Chordata > Actinopteri > Spariformes > Sparidae > Sparus > Sparus aurata. Next base: position 2,117,668 of record NC_044198.1, read on the forward strand.
GTGTTTAAGAGAGGAAATTATAAGTTACTTCGAGTTCTAAAACCAAACAGCACAGGATAACGCAGCATAACGAAAACTCAAGATGTAAAAAAACAATTCATAGTATAAAGTCAGTATCTGGCAACTTAACTATGGACCCATTAGAGACAAATAATATTTTTGACTTTGGTAAATTGTCTGTATGAAGAATCTATCATTTAAGCAACGCTCCCAGATTCATAAAGACTAGCTATAATAACCCTAATACTAAACCCAAATAAGCCCCTAACTAAAGGCTCATCTTACAGACCAATTCGTTTAATGGGATGTGACACAAAAACACTTGGCAAAGTGCTTTCTAGAAAATTAGATAACTGTCTTCCTCAGATCAGATTATTAATAATCAACAAGGTTTTGTACAAAATAGACAAGGTTATTCCAATTATTATTATTACTCAAACAGTTATTGGAAGATTCTTGAATATAGTGCAATAGATGTACAGAGACATAATACAAAATAAACAGCAATACTATCAGTGGATGCTTGTCAAGTATTCAATAGGATAGAGGGTTATTAATAATAATAGGGTAATAGGATAATAGGATTACCTTTTTGAAGAACTTCCAAGATTTGGGTTAGGCAAAACTTTTCTCAGATTGATTCAGCTTATATACACAAACCCAACCACTGAGATCCTTACTAATAATACCGTCTAAGACCCTTTAGTATACAAGGATCTACCTGACAGGGTTGTCATTTGTCTCCACTGCTGTTCATGCTAGCAACTGAGCCTCTAACCACGGCTGTAAGAGCACTGTTACTGGCTCAAGTAACAAAGAAACGGCCGGAGAGACTTTGCAACAGTTTCGCGTCTATTGTTATGATTTCGTCAAACAAACATAACGATTTCAGAACAGTCTCAATATCAAACCAAAATTAGCCCGAATAGGACCCACCACCTTTCCCAAGTAAGTGACTGTCACCCTCGCAAACTCACACTTTGCGAGGTTGATGCTCAAGTGGGCGTCAGAAAGGGGATGGAAAGGAGTTCTAATAATGTCCAAGTGCGCACCCCAGCTATTGCTATGGATGACTACATTGTCTAAATACACGCACAGCCCCCAAGAGCAGCAACAACTGTGTTCATTAGGCGCTGGAAAGTGGCCGGTGCTTTTCTCAACCCAAAACTCATAACTTTATAGGAGAACAAATCCTGTAATGTAATAAATGAAGAATCCTCTCTTGCCTGGTCGGTCAATGCGACTTCCCAGTAACCCTTGAGGTCAAACTTGCTAACAAACCTGGCAGACCCCACCTGGTCTACACAGTCTTTGATCCTCGGAAGTGGAAAACTGTCAGGCTTTGTGACAGCATTGAGTTTTTGATAGTCTATGCAGAATCGGAATGTACCATCTTAACAAGAAGACACGGCTAAGCCCAGGCTGACGATAAAGGTTCAGCCAGTCCATGGTTAAGGAGGTACTCCACCTCTGTGTCCGTGTGTTTACGTTTTTCCTGAGAAACACAATAAAACCGCTGTCTGACTGGGGAAACATCACCAACATCTATGTAATGCTGCAACAAATGGGTCTGAGTGGGAGTGTCTGAAAACAGCATGGGAAACTCGTTAATCAAATTAATTAACTCAGCACGCTTGTCCTCAGACAATTGCTGTAACAACTGTGGAAGTTGCTTCAAGGTCTCAGAGTTGTTAAGACTGGCCCGCAGAACACCGTCGTCAGGAGCCCTGATCCCCTCTTGTTCCTGCGCTGCCACCGAAGGATCAAAAGGAGAGGCAGGATACATTAAACTTAAGGCCACAGGTTGTGCAACCGCGCCACCTGCAGGTGTATCAGAACGCTCATGATATGGCTTAAGCAAGTTTATGTGTTACAGTTTTGCTTCTGTTGTTTTAATTTCATCAAACAAACATAACAATTTCAGAACAGTCTCAACATCAAACCGAACAAAAAGACAAAGCAATGTTTCCCCCGCTCCTCTCAAAGGCCAGGCCCCTTTTATGTCCTCGGCTGGGAGGACAAACGTGAAGAAGATAGAGGTACTGTAACGTCAATGTGATGAAGGTAATGAAATTAATAGTTTAATGATTGTAGTTACCGTTGTTGGAGCAGAGTGGTAGATTGCTAGCTTACTTCGGACGATAGCAGCATCGTTTACTAATCAAATAGCTGACTCACAATTATTTCATTTCAAGTACATTGTGGTAGTGTACAGGGCCGAAATTATGAAAATTGTGTCACTGTCCAAATATTAAGGAAAGTAACTGTATCCAAAGGATTTTGCATAAGCATTGAAACAGGCTAAACTTCTGGACTTTGGACTTCTTCAAGCCAGGAGAGCAGTTGCATTATTTTGAAAGAGTATGGATGCTCCATCATTGAAAATTTTAATAAGGGAGCTTTCGGACTGTATCAGCCAGGAAAGACTAACTTACATTGCTTAGGGCAAGCAAAAGGACTTTGTTCAGCTCTGGGAACCATACATGAATGTCATGAAGGACAGAAATGTAAGTTTAACTTTTTTTGTAAATTGTAAACAGTGCAGGGTAATACTTGGTTTCATTTGTATTCTATCTAATACTGGTGAAAGTTGAGTGTGTGTGTGTGTGTGTGTGTGTGTGTGTGTGTGTGTGTGTGTGTGTGTGTGTGTATGTGTGTGTGTTTGGCTCTGTGTAATGTACATATTTTCTACTTTCAAACTGTCATATTGTTACTGTTTCAGTGATGTGATGTTATAACACAAGAAAATTACACTGTAAATAATAGCTGTGAAAGCTGCAGTTATGTACTGTATTAAACACAGTAACAGTACTGTCTATGATTCAATATCCAATTAGGATCAAGAGAGTTCAACGGTCACACTTCGAATGGGCCAGTCACGTCATTGCAACCAGGAAAAAACGCAGCACTTGGAGAGTTCTGCCGTTTTATTGTAGTGTTTGGCATTTGCCCGGAGAAAGCATTTTTTTTTTCCCCCACCCTTCATCTCGGCAGGAGTGTCCATCCTGGAATCGTGTATCCTCCACTAAATACTTGTCAGGACTTCAAGAAAATCGGTAACAATCACTTGGAGCAAAGGAATATTTTTTCACTCTGCGCCTCCTATGTCAGGCTGTGTTGAACCACAGGTTTCCAGCTAGGAGTTAGCTAACGTACCAGTTAGCTTGCCATCAAAATGAATTACTCATGCAATTACTGTAAATTCACCACAGCTTCAATTTGTGCATTTGTTCATCATTTGAGGATACACAGAAATCTAGCTAACTTTGGATTTCCATTTGGCAGGGCTTGAAGACCTCCAGCACGGTGCCAGAAATCCGGCGTAGCAATATTTTGGTGAAGTGTTTTTTTTTTTTTTTAAACTGTAACCAGTCGTTTAAAGTGATAGTTCCAGCTACCAATTTTCTCTCCCGGGATGACAACGGAGGTTGGCCCTGGGTGATCAGATCAGTAGACCGGCGCTGCTGACGCTGTGACAGCCGTTGCCCTGGTCCCCGGTCGTGGCTCCCACAGACTCTGCACTGGATTAAACTGTGACTTTCTCGCATGAAGAAATATTTAAACTGTTACGTGCTAACAGTGCTAAAGCCAGAATTATAACAGCTTTTAGCAGCTTTACTGCTATCGCTGTCGATTGCCGCGAACTGGCGATAGCTATGCTAATTACTGTTAGCCCGTCTGTGAGGTTTTACATTATACGTTAGCATTAAGTTAGCGGACTTTATGCTTAGTAATACTGGCTGTGTGTGTTTTGAACGTTGTTTCAAACTATAATGTGGGTTTAATTGAACATCTTTGATGCTAAAATATATATTGTATTAATATATATATATATTATATATATAGGCCTATTGCTCTTTTTATTTTATGTATGCCATTTTTACTGTAGGACAGGCTAATCTTCAATTTGGAGTGACAAATAAAACCTTGAAGCAAAAAAATGTCCTTTTGTTGGAGAGCTGACATTGATGTACATACAGTAATTCAGTAACAGTTGTAAATATACCTTTGTACGGTTTATTTTTAATGTTTTACTGTTCAAAAGCAATAGAAGAACATGACAGCGGCAGCCTATTTTGGAACTATCGGGAGTGATCTGATCTCATGTTAAAAGGATAGTTCAACATTTTGGCAAATTCGCCCATTGCCATAATTTCTAAACTATAGGGATTATGGCAATGGGCGAATTTGCCAAAATGTCAATGCAAGAATGATAGTTTTTCAGATGCTCTTATTTAATTATTAAAAACTTTGAAATTGTTATTCCAACATCTTGATGTGATACGTGATTGATACTCTTAAAGTGCACCAGATTAATTCATTTAGATTGCAAATGTTCCGAATTTTCCTCCCCCGGAGCCCAGACACCCAGGCATTTTTTTCAATCTGCTGATATTTTAATATCCAGTGATTTCTCAAATATTGAGGGAATAATTGTTAGTTTAAACCTAAGTGAGTTTACAGTATAAACTGCTTCAAGCCCTGATTTGGTGTAGCAGAATGCTTTGCCACTTTTGTGACACATGGCACAGTTCAAAGCCACATGTATCGCTTTCACAAGAAGACTGCTAAACCAGGACTTTTAAGGGAAATTGATGGAGTTGATTTGGCTTGCTCTGTTGAAGGTTGCAGCTTTGTGTCAGCAAATTTTTCAACCGTATGTGAACATCTTCATTGGCATATTAAAGATGGCAAAAAAGTGTCATGCCCCTGTACTAACTGTTCAAAATATTTTCGTGTCCGTTCGTCCTTTGTCTCACACTTGTACCGGAAGTACAAAAAGATCTCCAGTTCTCCAAAAAGCCAAACATCTACCAGTGCTACTAACATCACTAGTGCCTGCATGAATATGTCAGCAGACCGTGACATAGGTCACACTTTTGAGACATTCTTTGACGATGACAATGATAACACAAATGATGAAGTGGACACAGGTGATTTTATGAACAATCCGGCCATGTTTTATCTCAGAATGCAGGCTAAAATGTTGTTACCAGCCAGTACAATTCAGACCTTAATAGAGGAAAAACAAGAGGTGCACAACACTGTTTTGACTCATCTTTTGTCTAGGATGCACAAAGAGTTAACAAAGCTGAATGTGCCCTAAAGGGATATTAAGAGCCTCCTTGATGATCTCTCAAAAGATGACATTAACCTTCTGAAAATGTGCAACGAAGGAGTGAGCAAACCCGTAAAACCCTCTTTAAGAGCAGATTTAGCTATATTTAGCTAGTTAAGACTTATTTGGGCATTGATGCTAAAGGCAAAGAGAGGTTCTATCAGTATGTGCCCATCAAGGATACAATAAAATCACTCCTCACTCAAAACTCTGTTAAAGAGCAGTATGCCCAAACTAAAGCTGACACAGAAACAACTCCTGATGTTCTGGAAGATGTGAGAGATGGTCAAAACTTGAAAGAGAATATACTTTTACGAGATTCACCATCTTCATTGTCAGTCATCTTGTATCAGGATTCATTTGAAGTCGCGAACCCACTGGGCTCAGGCAGAAAAAAACACAAAATGCTGGCTATGTACATGACACTTGCAGAGATTGCGCCACAGGTCTTCCATTGATCCAATGCAACTTGTTCTGTTGTGCAGAGAGGAGGATTTCCAATTTTTTGGACAAGAAAAATTCTCCACTTTAGTCAGTGACTAAAAACAAAGGGAGGAAAATGGAATTGAATGTGGTGATGAGGAGAAGGTAAAAGGCTCTGTGATTGCCATTACTGGAGATAATCTGGGGTCACACAGTTGCGGCGGGTTTACTGAAAACTTCAGTTAAAGCGTACATTTTTGCCTGTGCTGTATCATAGACAGAGTCTTTTCAAACAGATCCCACCAAATCTGGTCCTAAAAGAACCATAGAGAGTAGACAGTGTGGCAACGATAGCCCTAAGCCAGGATATCACCAGAGGAATAAAGTTTGACTCTGTTTTCAATCAGCTGAAATATTATCATGTTTGCCAGCCAGGACTCCCTCAAAACTGGTGCCTCTTAAGTCTCTTTCCCATTCGGGTTGGAGACTTGATCACTCAAAAATCCACTTGATGACGAGGTGTGGCGGTTGTGCTGACCAGCCATTCTCAACCTTGGGGTCGCGAGATGATTTCTGGGGGTCGCCAAATCATTTTGGAAAAATATAAATGTATTTATTTATTCAATTTTTATCAAAATGAATGTAGCGTCCGACCGGACGTTAGAAGGACGACGAGTGGTTGGGCTCAAACAGGTATTTTATTACTCAAAACCAGTTACTGTCAGCCGTAACTACACCAAAACAACAACAACGAACCGGTCCACTTGTCTCATGTCTGCCCTTCTCATTCACACATACAGACACAGCTCTCTCTCTACCCGCCCCTCACCGCCATACGCGTTCACAGACAGTCTGAAATCGCAGAACTTACACTTAAACATAAGGCTACTTAAACATTATAACAGTAGCCTAAGGGTCGTTACATTAATATTAAATCACATAATGAAAAAGAGAAGGGAAACAAAGAAAAAGAGAAAAAAAACAGGCGCGTTGTTATTTTAGCCACAGCTGCAGCAAGTTTGCTAGCAGGAAAAATGGATCGATGGCTTAAAAGAAAAAGTGTTCCAGCACACGACAGTCAGCAGCAGCAGCAGGGGTCCCAAGATCAGCCACCAGAACCACCACCTGAGAAACTTATGGCACTGGGGCCGACACCGGCGGCTGATAAAGGTTTCGAGGCTCCGTAAATAGCAGCCCAACTTTTTGAAATATGGCTTTTCCTGCACAACAAAAAACAGCATTGACTACCCACAGTTCAAAAAGGTTGAGAACCACTAGTGTTGACCATGCAGTTGACCATGCTACCACAGCTAGATAAAGCGAAACTTGAAACTTTGGTCAATGGGTTTGTGACCAAAGTAGGTGTTGAAGGACAAGATGGTCTGCAGTTCATTCAAGAAGACATCAAACACCTGCTCACAGCCATTCAGTGCAGAAAGATTCTTCAGTCCTTGAAAGGAGGTGAGATTACAGTTGCTTTAATTAACATTAGTTGAGCTGCTACAATAATAACTAAATTAATCAGCAATCATTCAGTCATCAGTTTATAAAGAAAAACAAGTTTGAATTAATTGATTTCAGTTTATTAGATGGGAGTTTTTCATTGCAGATTTGTTGCTTTATGTCAGAGCATAATAAACTGTTTTCCTGCAATTTTGTTTGTTTTTTTGCTCATTCATTTGTGATTTTAATGTCAGAGAATGTAAGTCTTTTCCATATGATGATTGACAAATTAATCAAAAATAACTACTTGCAGAACGTATGGTTACATTGTAACCTTGGTTCTCTGAGTGAAGAGACTATCTCTCCACTCCGTTACATATTCCATATGTACGGGATATGACCCCCGCTGCTTGTCAGGGCACTTGGATATTTCTTTAAGACACACCGGCTTGCCCGGCCACGCCCCATTGCGTAGCTATAAAGCACCTGCGCCGGTGTGTAATCACTGATAGTTTGAGCGAAACGTGTCTCCGAGCGGCCTAGGGGCTGGAGAGATAGTCTCTTCACTCAGAGAACCAAGGTTACAATGTAACCATACGTTCTCTATCGTCTTGAGACTATCTCTCCACTCCGTTACATATTCCATATGTACGGGGTAGATCTTTAAGACACCCCGTGAGGAGACGGTGCAACCCACAATCCCATGTGCAACAAACGAACTATTTACAAATGTACACTATAAACAACTCCCCGGAGCAGGCCCTGCAAGTCGCTAGGGCCGGCCCTGGGAGGGAAGGGCTGCCGGGGAACCCGCAAGCCGCAAGACTGACCCAAAGGGGACAGGCAAGGGCCCCGCAAGACGCAGGGGCCAGCCTGTTCACGGAGCAACCGCTCAATCAGCCCGCAAGACGCAAGGCTGAGGGGGAGACAAAAATGCCTACCATCGGGCCACGCCCAGCACACACTCCCCAAAGGAGGGGCTGGCGGCCACATTCACCCGGTAGAACCTGGTAAAGGTTGACTGGGACGACCACGTGGCGGCGGAGCATATGGAAGCAAGGGAAGCCCCCCGCCACAAGGCCCATGAGGCTGCCACGCCCCGAGTGGAGTGTGCCCGGACCCCTGGTGGAACAGGCGCACCTGACAGTGCATAGGCCTGGCGGATCGTGTCCACAACCCAGTGCGACAGCCTGGATTTTGACAGAGGCCTGCCCAAACGCCCATGGTCGTAACACACAAAAAGCTGGTCGGACTTCCGGACCGCCTGGGTACGACGAATAAACGCTGTCAGGGCCCTGACCGGGCATAGTGTGGACTGGCTCTGCTCAACCTCCTCGCCTGCGCTGGGCGAGGAGAGAGACTGGAGCTCGACCGACTGAGCCAGGTGGAACTCAGTCAGGACCTTAGGCAGGAAGGCAGGGTTGGGGCGGAGAACCACACTCGAGCCGTCTGGGGAAAACCGACAGCAGTCACCATGCACCGACAGGGCATGGAGTTCACTCACCCTTCTGGCCGAGGTGACAGCGAGCAGAAGGGCGGTTTTCATGGAAAGCCATTTGAGGTCAGCACCCCCTAGAGGTTCGAAGGGGGGACGCTGAAGGGCTCCAAGGACGATATCCAAATCCCAGGGGGGAACTGCAGGGCCGTCGGTACGCACCGTGAGTCGCTGGGCCCCTCGAAGAAACCGGGAAATGAGCACGCAGTCCTCCGTACTCAGTGCAACTTCCCCGATGCGCACTGCCTTGATTGCTGCCACCAACCCTCGCAGTGTTACGGCGGCCTTCTGTGCCTCAAGCTGGGACTGCAGGAACCGCAGGATCTCCTGAGCCGAGGCACAATATGGGTCCACCTGGTGAGACACACACCAGGTGGTAAACACCTGCCAACGATATGAATAGGCAGCCCTCATGGAAGGAGCCCGGGCATGCTGGATTGTTGCCACCACGGGCTCCGGCAACCCTAAGGCCAGGAGCCTGTCCCTCTCAGGGGCCAGGCCACCAGCCTGAGCCCCTCTGGAAAGGGGTGGAACAGGGCTCCGTTCGCCTGGGAGAGCAGGTCCCTCCGGTGCGGGAGCTCCCATGGCAACCCGTCTAGCAGGGGTGGAATCGCTGAGAACCACAGCATATGGGGCCACAGAGGAGCCACCAGTATAAGCCGCACGCGCTCCACCAGAACTCTTCGGAGAAGAGGCTGGAGAAGAGTGAAGGGGGGAAAGGCGTAGAGCAGGACCCGGGGCCACGGGTGCGCCAGAGCGTCCCAACCCATGGGGGGATCGTCGTTCCTCAGGGAGAAAAAGAGCGGGCAATGTGCCGACTCCCTGGACGCAAACAGGTCGACCTCTGCCCTGCCTAGGCGGCGCCATATCTCGGAGACCACCTGAGGGTGGAGTCTCCACTCCCCCGGCTGGGGCCCTCCCCTCGACATGATGTCCGCCGCGGAGTTCAGTGCCCCTGGCACGTGCACGGCTCTGAGCGAGAGGAAGTGTGGGTGAGCCCACTGCCACAGGATGGTTGCGAGCTTGCACAGGGCAGGGGAGCGGAGGCCCCCCTGTCTGTTGATGTAAGCGGCCGTCACTGTGCTGTCGGTGCGGACGATGACGTGGTGACCCCTTAGCCTTGGCAGGAAGAGACGCAGAGCGAGGAGAACCGCCCTCAGCTCTAGGAGGTTTATGTGCTGGCACGGCCCCCGGCCGGTCCAGACCCCGTTGACACCACAGCCTTCGTGTACGGCGCCCCACCCTGAGGAGGATGCGTCCGTGTACACCAGCTGGCGATAGATCACTGGACCCAGGGCTCGGCCCAGCTTGATGTTTGCTGGGACCTTCCACCACTGGAGGGCCCGGTGAAGCCTCTGAGAGACCACCACTTTGGTCTTGTGGGATCTCTGAGGGCACAGCCCCAAGCCCAGCAGACATCTCTGCACGGGCCGCATGTGTAGGAGGGCAAGGGGGACCACCTGCACCATGGCTGCCATGAGGCCCATGAGGCGAAGGCAGAGTCCCCAGTTGACCAGAGCCTGCAGCTGGAAGAGGGCGAGGCAAGTCCTGAAAGCCCGCCGCCTCTCGAGGGTCAGAGCAACCGTCGCACTCCTCGAGTCCAGGACCATGCCCAGGAAGGTGGTCACCTGGGAAGGCTCGAGCCTGCTCTTCTTGTAGTTCAGGCGCAGACCTAGGCCCTGAACGTGGTTCAACAGCCGGGCTACGTGGTGGCGACACTGCTCCTCCGAGCCTGCACAGACCAGCCAGTCGTCGAGGTAGTTTAGGATCCTGACCCCTCCCTGCCTCAGGGGGGAGAGGGCCGCATCCATACAGCGAGTGAAGGTCCGTGGTGCTAGAGAAATGCCGAATGGCAGCATCTGGAACTCGTACACCCTGTCTGCAAATCCGAACCGCAGGAACCGCCAGTGGCCCCTCCAGATGGGTATCTGGAAATACGCATCTTTGAGGTCTATGGTGGCGAACCAGTCTCCTGCAGTGACTGCCTGCCTCACCCTGGGGACTGTCAGGAACCAGCATCGCAGGGGTCGGAGATACCTGTTGAGCCCCCTGAGGTCTAGAATTGGGCGGAGCCCCCCGTCTCTCTTCGGAGCCAGAAAATAGCGGGAGAAGAACCCGGCCTGGTGATCTCCAGCGGGCACCTCCCTTATAGCCTCCTTCTCCAGGAGGGTGGACAGCTCCGCCTGCAAGACTGCTCTCTGTTGAGGATCGCCCACTGTTGTAAAGGTGGGTGTCCTTGTTACTGGTGGCCGTCGTAGAAACTGGATACGGTATCCGCGGGTCATGGTTGAGACCACCCACGGGTCTGCCCCCAGGGCCGCCCAGGCCGCCCTCCCAACGGCCACCGGGCCCCCAGCCGGGCCCGTTGGCCGTCAGGAGGGCGGGGGGCGCCTAGAGGAGCCCTGAGCCTTAGCAGGTGGTCCTCTCCCTCTGCCCTGTCGGCGGTACCTGCGCTGCCGGGAAGCCTCCAACTGGAGTCTAAGGTCCCCTCGACCCCATGTTAGGGCTTCTGGTGCCGGCTGAGGCCGAGACAGTCTTGGCCTCCCAGGGCCCGTGGCACGCCTGGCCAGGCCACCTGAGACCTCCTTCGCACAGCGACGGCTCTCCTGAGCCTGCTGTATCAAGGCAGTAGCGTGGGGCCCAAACATTGCAGTGGGTTCCACTGGCACCTTAAGCAGGCAGTCTCTATCCCCCTGCTGAAGCTGGGACTGAGACAGCCACAAATGGCGCCTGGCCACCCAGAAAGAAGCCAAGGCACAGCCTGCTGCCTCAGCCTGCTCCTTTATCACTGAGGAGAGGCATGAGGAGGCCATCCGCAGCTCCTCGCCTACACTTGTGTCCGCCTGAACTTGATGAGACAAGTCACGGAGGTAGAGTGACAAAATGGCCCCAGTATTGGCCAACCGAGTCTGCACTGCCATAGCCTTGTGTAGCTTAGCGAGCAGACTATCCATAACCCTGCAGTTCTTGCTAGGGCAGGTGGCATTGCCGAGGATGGAGCTGGAGGGAGAGACTAGTGGAGTGAGGGTTCGGTCCACTGCGGGAAGTAGCCCACAAGCGATCTGGTCCCTGTCATGCACGTTGGAGAAACGGCGACCTGCCGCAGACCACCTGTGGGTAGCAGCTGGAGACTGGAACTGCTGACACAGCAGCTCTTTAAAGTCAGGTAGGAGGGGCACCTGGGTTGATGCAGGGCGCACCTCAATACCCTCCTCGAACCTAGAAGGTGCGGTCCCAGGGTTCTCAGGGAGGGCAACGCCCAGAGCCCTGGAAGCCCTGTTCATCACCTCCTCAAACCGGTGGGCCAACTCCCCTCTTGTCACCTCGCCCACTGTGTGCTGTGCACAAGAGAGGTCATTGTCATCCGAGGAAAAAACGGTTTCCACATCCATGTCCTCCTCCTCGGCTTCTTCTTCCTCCCTGCCTGACCCTGAAGCCGGGGGCGGGAAAGAGCTAAGCGGAGGCCGGACCACCATAGGCTGAAGAGGGGGCAATGGAGCCTGCCAGGCTCCTGGATACTCCCTCCTCCATGGGAACATGGGAGCCTGTACGCTTTGCAGCAAAGAAGCGACAGCGAGCCTCCCTAGTACGTGCAGGCAGGATAAAGCAATCCATGCACGACTGAGGATTTTCCTTAGAGACCAGAGCATGCTCGTGTCCCAAACACAGCACGCAGTTATCATGCCCATCCTCTAGGGGCATGGCCACCCCGCAGCCCACACAGCAATGCCCCTCCTGGTCTGCCATACTGCCAGGGGCCGAAACCGGAAGTGCTTCGCCACTTCCTGTTTATCTGCTAGCCGGCCGCACCGCAGCTCTCTTGCTAGTTATTTGTTTTTTTGTTTTTTTTTTGTGTGTGTACTCGTGCCTGCCGCTGAGAGGGCCGTACGCTCACGAGGGGATGGGGGAGAGTGGGAGAGAGACGTTCGCCGCCGAGCGCGTCAGCCCGCGAGCCGCGGGCAATACGCCAGGGAGAGGACGCCCAGAGGCCGGGAGCCAGAGACCTCCGGCTCCCAGACCAGGTGCGCGGTGTTTACCCCACTAGCGCGTCAGCTCACGAGCCGCGAGCAATACGCCGGAGAGGGGATACTGCCAGTACTCAGCGCGTATCCCCCGATCGCGTTAGCTCACGAGCCGCGAGCAATACGCTGGGGAGAGGGAGAGTGCTTGAACTGGGAGAGACGCTCGCCGCCGAGCGCGTCAGCCCGCGAGCCGCGGGCAATACGCCAGGGAGAGGACGCCGCCAAGGCCGGGGCCGAAGACCTCCGGCTGGCCCAGACCAGGTGCACGATGTGTAATAACCCCACCGAGCGCGTCAGCTCACGAGCCGCGAGCAATACGTCGGGGAGAGGACCTTGGTCCGACACTGTCAGTACTCGGCTCTATCCACCGAGCGCGTCAGCTCACGAACCGCGAGCAATACGCCGGGAAGAACCAACAGCCACCACTGCCGGGAGCCTGAGACCCTCCGGCTCGACCGGGCAGGATGATGGCTCCGCTGAGAGAGGACAGAAAGAGTTCTGCACAGCAATCCAGGGAGGCTGCCAGAGACAGACGCCCCGACTTACTCCGGTAAGCGGATACACAGCTGTACAGTCTCCTCTCCTTCCTTACTTTCCTCTTTTTCTTACTTTCCTTTCTTTGTTTTATGTAGATCGTGTGACACTGCACCCTGACGCACAAGTGGAGATCAAACAATCAGTGATTACACGCCGGCGCAGGTGCTTTATAGCTACGCAATGGGGCGTGGCCGGGCAAGCCGGTGTGTCTTAAAGAAATATCCAAGTGCCCTGACAAGCAGCGGGGGTCATATCCCGTACATATGGAATATGTAACGGAGTTGAGAGATAGTCTCAAGACGATAGAGAACATGGGGTTATACAGAAAATGTGGCCATGACTTACTCACTCACTCAGACATTCAATCACTGTGTTATGCCTAAAGCCCCCATGTCTTCCTTCCTCATCAGGCTGACACACCTGCAACAGATCCAAATCGCTACCGCCCAATTAGCAGCCTGCTATAAGCCAGCATGTTCAGTTGCTCGGGAGGCTCAGACTGAGCAACACCTCAGTCCCACATTATGATTTGTTAAATACCTTTTTCTTTCAGTAATCTTTGATTTAGTTGTTGTTTTATTTTGGCCTGGAGATGGCGGCAGTCCTACTTTTTTGTTTAGTTTTTAGTTTATAATTTGTTTTTGTCAGGTAGGGAGGGAACCAGCTTCGACGTCCCTATAGGGGGTGGCCTGAGTTTGGCCTGCATCTCCAGGTCTCTTTTGGTTTGCTGACTTCTTCATTTTGGTAAAGTATTTATATTGCATTTCAGTATGATTTCATTAAAGAACGTTTATTTCCTTGTGGGAAATGTTGGGTAATAAAACCCTTTAAAACAACTTGTTTTCTGGTGTCCTTTTATGTTGAGGTCTCCCATTTGAGCCACTGCTTAGTTTAATTGTTTGGAGGCCGTAACAACACACTATATTCCTTTTTAAGTAAAAGCCTTGGGAGAAATTAAGTGGATGCAATGTGGCCCATTAAGTTCATCAGGCTTCGCCTTCACAGCAATCAAACGACATGTAGATCACATAACCCAGTTTGGGTGCAGCCATTTAGCTTGATTTCTCACTAATCAAATTATTCTTCTAATCCTGGACAAGGGCACAATAGAGGCTGTAGACGCTATGTCGCACTCCAGGGGGTTCTATTCAACATACTTCCTCTTGACCAAAAAAGACCGGCGAGCAGTGGCTTGTTTGGTTGAGAGTGTGTGCATCTGGTGTAGGCAGCACATACTGTACCACCAGGCCTACAGCCTAATTTATTCTATGTCGTTCACTGGATTCACACGGTGTACATTGCTGATATACAAGCTCACACTGGTCGCAGTAGTATGCATGAGCACTAAATGTTAGCATTTCATCTCCATCTCAGTCTACCTGTATTGGCATATGTGTTCGTATGACTAAAACTAATGACATAAACTGGACTGAAATAATTTTGTTCGACCATGACTAGACTAAAACTGGATAGCAATGACTGAATGTGACTAATAAGTATTTTGGTCAAGAAGACTAGGACTGAGACTAAAATTAAAACGGCTGTCAAAATTAACATTGCATAGCAGATGGTCTGCAAACAGTGAAAAAGAAGAGTGGTTTATGTCCAGTTGTGATTTGCTGACCAGTTATTTGTTAACATGTACATATTATCCCACCCACTAACTCCTATACTCATGTTTATAGGTTTTTAGTCAGGATCAATTCTGACTCCACCAAGTGCAGTGCCAAATAGCAGACGAGCCGGAAGACTGGGAGAGTGGTGAAGCGGAAGACTTCATACATGAACCGCATGTAATCTCCTTCACCAGAGACTTGGCTAACTGACTAGATGCAGGTGATGTTCTGATAATAGCTTTTGAATTGAAAGTTCAAGATGGTTTATTTAAAGATCCACCCATCCTCATCCGCTTATCTGGAATTGGGTTGTGGGGGTTAACAGCTTCAGTGGGAGGCCCCAAACTTCTCTTTCCCAGGCCACATTGACCAACTCTGACTGGGGGATCCCGAGGCATTCCCAGGCTAATGTGGAAATGTAATCCCTTCACCTAGTCCAGGGTCTTCTCCGGTGCCTGCTCCCAGCTGGACGCGCAAGCTTGACTGTTAATATTTTGAGCTTGTTGGCCAGACTAGCATTTTTGTTTTCGATTTATTGTGTATGACTACACTCTTTAAAAACATCCTTGTTATATTGTTGGTATCTGAAGAAGTACTTGGAAATTGGGTTTCGTACTGTTACTTGGTCTGAAAAGTTTGGTAACCTGTTTCATGATATTCCTGTTCACCAAATGTCTTAAATAAAAAATTGTGTTAATAATTTCCTTGTTTTCTGCAGTTAATTGAAATATTTTACAATAGGGGTAATTTTAGTAATGATGGCTCATATTAAATCACAGTGATACAGCATTTGAATTGTACAGTGAGAAACTGAATTAACAGTGACAAACTGTTACCTACCATTAATTGCACTGTCTTACCATATACAATATCACAAAAAACAGTGCTTACCTGTTTTTATTTGTTCAGTAAATTAACCAGCACTGTAAATAGAGTTAAAATAATAGTATTTAATTGATATTTATTCTACTGTTAAATAAAACATTATTGTCAATACAGCTAAAATCCCAGTATTTAATTGATATCTCTTCTACAGTTGCTGGCTAATTTTTGCCAGCAAGTTACTTTAAATTTAAAGGTAATTTTGTTACAGTGTGGTACAAACATATTTTAAAGAGAAATTTACATTTGTTAATACTTGTCTGAATTCTTATAGCAAATATTGTGCTCAATATTGCCTTCAATTGTATGTCCCTTTCTTGTGAATCACCAAAATGATCGATTTAGGGCACAATTGAATACTCTTATCAAAAGATCTCATCTTTGCAACATTTACAAAACTCCCCGCAGCACCTGTCTATCCCCAGTGACTTATTGTTCTTTATATTCTTTTTAACTTCTTTAATTTCCTACTCCATGATTGGCACAAGCTTTAGCCTCAGGTTAATACTAGAGCTGTCCCAAACGATTATTTTTCAAACGATTAATCTAGCGATTATTTTTTCGATTAGTTGACTAATCTAACGATTAATTTTAACATGACATGACCAAACAAAAGTAACGTAGTAACTGTTACTGTCGTTGGTAACTTATATGAGGAAAAAAATACCGCAGTTGTAGGCGGAGCAGCGTCACCAGCAAAAACCTTTAACTCACTCAAGTGGTTGTGTTGAAAGAAATCACCGCAATGGTCAGCCCTCCCGACTGAGACTTCAGTGAACTTTCCCCCAGAAAATAGCCTCCGTCCCCGCAAGTGACAGATTCACGTAGCGACTTGTTTACTGATGGCAATTATGTAATAATGTAAATAAGCGCGAAAAGGATGTTTAGGGGGCCGGGTTCTCAATCACTACACGTTATAAACGGTCCACGAGTTTACATCGACAGGGGAAACACCTGGGAAACACCCCGACGTCATCATCATGATGTGTACCGCCACGTCTCTTTAGGAGCCGCAGCGCAGCTTTCTGTGTGAATTACATGGCGGTTCGTCTTTATTCCAGCGCTGCTTTGCACTGTGTGAATGTCCAACGGCGGAGAATTGACGAACCCCTGCTGCGGCGTTAATGCAGCGTCTCTGTGTGAGAGGGGCTATTCTCAGCCTCTGCAGGTACTACCACTTCCTGTTTGGGACGACGCCGTTGTCCCAGCCCTAGTTAATACCTTTTCCTCTTGCTTAGTTAAATCAACCCCTTTCAAGTAGAGTAAGGTTTTTTTCTTCTATACTGTCTATCACTGGTGAGTCATGGTGTCTTGTTATAAACAGACAATGCTTCCACTACCTTTTTGGGATGAGATACTGTTTTTTGGAGGAGGGACACACAACCCTCCTACCCTGCTGGCTTGTGCTCTGGGTAACTGGAAAGCCATTAATCATCTCAATCAATCAACTCTATTCCCTGATTCGCTGTACTTTTTATTGGAAAACCGCAGGGCATGTTTGCCTTGTAAGCCAGTAGATCATCCAAATCCTGTCTGCATTGACCAAATCACACCAGAACGGCTTCATTGTTGTTATTATTATAGCTGAAACAAACAATCAAGGACAACAGAATGGCATCCCCCACTCTTACAAAGACTCTCTCTCACTCACACACACACACACACACACACACACACACACACACACACACACACACTACTTATACCCCCCCATTATCACTCATGGCTATCAATTAAGCCACTTTAGGAAACTAAGCATTTTGTGGCTCTAGAACTGGAAAAAAACTGTTTGGCAGCTGGTTTGTAATCAACTGTGATAATAATAAGCCACAACACAAATGCAAAAGCCACAACACAAATGCAAAAGCCACAACACAAATGCAAAAATCCCAACACAAATGCAAAAACCACAACACAAATGCAAAAGCCACAACACAAATGCAAAAGCCACAACACATTTACAAAAGCCACAACACAAATACAAAAATCACAACACAAATGCAAAAGCCACCACACAAATGCAAAAGCCACCACACAAATACAAAAGCCACAACGGAAGTGACTCGCAAAGGAAGTGAACGGCAACGGATGTTGCCAATGAGGCGGATTGTTGCTGGCATTTTAGCATCCGTGTGCCGGCTGTCTCTGGGCCACACAGAGTCTAACTTCCTCGCTGACTTTTCTCTAGGCTCTCTCCTGTTTTGTCCAAGTCTCTGTGTATCTGTTTCTGTCCCGGAGCTCTATATGCGTATGGAGTGTGGTAGTATAGTACAAAGTTAACGAGCTCTGGGGCGCCGAGCACGGAGCATTAGCCCCAGTTAGCACAACAATAGAACAGCTGGCTTTTGTCGCTTGTTGTGCCGTTCCACGCCGGAGCTGGGTTTTTTTTTTTTTTTCTTCTCTGACTTTTCTCCAAGCACTCTCCTTTATTGTCCGGTCTCTGTATGCATGTGTGGCAAGTGGAGGGTAGTAAGGTGTCACCGACAACGCCACCTGGGGAGTTTCGCCTCAGGAAATAGTTAATTGTGGTAAAAGGAATAATTGATTACCTTTATTACAGGTCGCACAGTCCGAAATTACCACAGGCAAGAGACGTTTTTAGAAAAATCTAAACACAGTTTTATTTAACAGTTAATTAATAAAACAGACATCATTGGCTGACTCACTTGCTGCTAGGCTGTGGCCAAATGAAGGGGTGAACAGGGCTGAGGTTACCTTGGTGCCCGAAATCAAATCAAGGGAGGGAGAATTAACAAAAGCAACCGTGAAACTGCACACACACACATTCGTGAAGAAAAGGGTCCACCACCAGGGATTAGGTCACCGTCAGGGGCCCACAGCACCTGTCCACAAACAAAAAGAATATAACCAAGCCTCACAGTCCTAGCACAGCCACTTTAACACACACACACACACACACAATACATTAATTGAATAACAATACATTAATTGAATAACAGGGAAATAAACAAAGACCCAAATCAAGAAAAAGGTTATTAAACCATGTTAACTAAATTAATAGAGAGGAGTCTCATTCCCAAAACACAATACAAATCTTAATTATATTAATTAATTAATGAAGTTCCCAGGGGCAGCAATCTAAGCCCCGGTGCCAGCTCCGCTACAAGCCTCTGAGGTCAATTGACCTCCGACGCAGCTCCGAAGAGCCAAGGAGACACAAAACACAGTTGCAGTATAACCAAAACAGCAGTAGGTCCAGGAGGTGATGGCTTCGGTGTTTTTGGACCTCACCGGCACAGCGTCGTGGAGAGTCAGAATAAATATTCTAAGGCAACACACAAAATAGCAATCAGCTGGAGGCGGAACAACAGAATGGAAAGCTAGGAGCGGACAACGCCGACTTACCACGTGGAGAACACAACGACACCCAGATGGGCTTCCAGTGGGACGACCCAGCCCCACAGCACCAGCAGTCTGCCACACTGCAGCGGAGACAACTGTGTCACATTTACACAATCGACAAGTGAGTGGGGAGAAGAGGCAGCGGTGCGCTTTACTGCGCCTTACCTGTGCGCTGCAGAGATAACGTGCGTCTGCAGAGATAACGTGCATCTGCAGAGATAACGTGCATCTGTGGTGAAGATGCCAAGGACGCTCCAACGCCAGCAGAGCCACACCACCTGAGCTTTGCCACGCTGACATCCACTCCGCCACCACTGAGGACGAGCAGAACGGCAAAAGGAGAGGGCGCGCCAGGTGAAACCACCTGCTATATAGAGGAGTGACCGCCCATCAATCAGTGCACCAGAGAGACACAGCGCCCCGCTGTGAGGAGGGGTGAGGGTGCTCAGGCTACACATGTACTGCGGTATGGTGGTACAGAGCTCGGGGTGCAGACCGGAGCGCTGCTGTCAGCGCTGCAGCTCCGGCTCAGAATGGCACAACAAGCGACAAAAGCCAGCTGTGATACTACCTCCAGAGGCGGATCAGCACCGGAGCGAAATTTCCCCCCTCTCCGCATCTGAAACTTTCACACAGAGGAGAGTGCGGCGAATTGGTGCAGGATTTCCCACATGCAAACGGCAGTGTGAAAGAGGCTAGTGTCATCTGCCTCTGACATTGTGAATATGTTGCAACGATTTGGCAGGTTTTCAGGATATAAATTATACTTTTTAAAGAGTGAATGTTGTCCAATCAATAACTTAGCCCTTCAAATTGCAGTAACAGATTTGCTCTTCCCTCTCTCTAGATCAGGATTTAAATATTTGGGAATTAATGTTACCCGTTTGTTCTCTGGTCTGTATGAGAAAAATTTTACTCCCCTGATAAATTATCGTAAATGCAACCTTCAGAAGTGGAGTGCTCTGATCCTATCCCTAGCAGGCAAAAGAACATGTATTAAAATGAACATATTGCAGAGGTTTTTATATCTCTTTAAGAGTATTCCAGTCTTCCTTCCGAAGTCATTCTTCAGACTTGTTGATAAACTGTTGTCTTCATTTTTGTGGGGTACAAACATCCTAGAATTCGCAAGTTATTCCTTCAGAGGCATAAAACAGAGGGGGTATGGCTCTGCCAAACCTGATGTATTACTATTGGGCAGCAAACATACAAAAAATAGTTTATTGGATTCAAAGACCAGATGCTGATTGGTGCCAGCCTGAAATGAATGCGTGTATATCATCATCACTCCCTACTCTAGTTACCTCGAAGCTCCCCCTCTCTCCTAAACAACACTCCTCATGCCCTATTGTAATCTCCACCTTAAAAATTTGGTCACAATTTAGACAAAATTCAAATCTGACAGACTTCTCTCTTTATAGTCCCATCTGCAATACTCATGTCTTTCTCCTAGCCAAATTAGATCCTGTCTTTGTCCAGTGGCAGTGGGCAATGGAACTTTTGCTACATTTCATGCTCTTTCCACCAAATCTAACTTACAGCGCTCTAACCTGTTCCGCTATCCTCAGATTCGCCAGTTTGTTCGTACCATCAGCCCGTGCTTTCCTAATTTTCCTCCAAAGAAAGGAATAGATATCATTCTGCAAATCCCCATGCACCATAGAGGTCTCATCTCAAAAATGTATAATAGTATCACATAACTCAACAAAGCGATGCTCGATAAGATCAGAGCAGATTGGGTAGAGGAACTTGGAATAAATATCTCAGATGGAACCTGGGATGGTGCATTAAATAGAGTAAATGGGTCAACCTCAAGTGCTCGCCTTGGCCTGATTCAGTTCAAGGTTCTCGATCAAATCCATTATAGCAGAGTCAGACTCTCTTATATCCTAATGTCAGTGAAACATGTGAACAGTCTCATATCACTAAGGCTGACCTGGCCCATATGTTCTGGTCCTGTAATACAGTGGTTCTCCGGTGTGAACGCTCAGAGCAAATGACACACTGTGGGTAGTCAATGCTGTTTTTTGTTGTGCAGGAAAAGCCATATTTCAAAAAGTTGGGCTGATATTTACGGAGCCTCGAAACCTTTATCAGCCGCCGGTGTCGGCCCCAGTGCCATAAGTTTCTCAGGTGGTGGTTCTGGTGGCTGATCTTGGGACCCCTGCTGCTGCTGCTGACTGTCGTGTGCTGGAACACTTTTTCTTTTAAGCCATCGATCCATTTTTCCTGCTAGCAAACTTGCTGCAGCTGTGGCTAAAAAAACAACGTGCCTGTCTTTTTTTCTCTTTTTCTTTGTTTTTTTTTTTCCCCCCACTGTGCTTCACTGACCATAATCTCACGCGCACAGATCAGAATCATACAAACGCTGTGTTGATACAATCAATTTTGGACAAACAATGAAGCAGAAAACAACTAAAACAACTCTCTGTTTGAAATTATGTGATTTAATATTAATGTAATGACCCTTAGGCTACTGTTGTAATGTTTAAGTAGCCTAATGTTTAAGTTTAAGTTCTGCGAGTTCAGACTGTCTGTGAACGCGTATGGCGGTGAGGGGCGGGTAGAGAGAGAGAGCTGTGTCTGTATAAAACAACTAAAACAACTCTCTGTTTGAAATTATGTGATTTAATATTAAAGCCCCTGTACGGAGTTTTTAACTGGATATAGAAAAGCCTCTGCTTTCTGCTGATGTGTCTCTGTTACCTACAACAGCAAATGAGCCCATCAGTGTGAAGATACGCTTTTTCTAAGTAGTCTAATTCTATACCTCTGAAAGGCCTTGGTCGGGTCGGACCACTGACGAAGCGATTTACGGCAGTCAGACCGGAACTGACGACACTCAGCATATCTGTTTTGTTGCTACGCTAGTCAGTGCTAACCGAGCTAAAACTTTTGTCATGGCTGATAATGAGACAAAGAAAAGAAAAATAATTCGAACCGAAGACCAACGAAAGGCCAAGAGGGAATCCGATCAAGCTAGGGCTAAACACGGATAAACATTGGCGATTCCTTCGAGAGATGGAGAGAGTGGCGGGGCTTGAAGGGATTCAAGTCGGATCCAGAATTTGTCCAAATCCTCCTAGACAGGTATGTAAATTTTATTTCATTTATGAAATGTATTGCGGGACGTAGTTTACAACAATACATGAATTTATATTGTTACAACAAAGCTGGCTAACGTTACCACTAGATTAGCTCTTGATACTACACTCGTAAAAACGACAACAAACGTCTTAGATCACGCATCCATTTCAGCTGTGTGTATCAGCCCAACCAACCTGCAACGATGCATCGGTAATATCCTCTGTCATTATAAATGATTCAGTTTCTTACTTAGAACAAAACATCCATCACAATCACTGTGACTTTGCTGTAACGCTAGCTCTGTAGCACCGTGGGTAATATTTATAGCTGGGAAATTGCAGTGCAACAGCAGCATTACACACAGTGACAATAGTACAGTCTTTGCATGTTTAGCCTATGTCACAGACATCACGGTAATACAGTTAGCTTACAACGTAACGTATTATGTTGGTAATGCTACTGCAGTTTTTTCCAATGCTGGGTTATTGCACTGACAATAAAATATTACTAAGGTAAGTTGACAACTAAACTAAAACAGTTCTACTACCGAGTTATCTAAACTGTTGGTTGTAGGCTTACTGAACTTAGATGTATGTCTGTGTAAATTCTCATTTGTCCAGGTCAAGGCATGATTCAATTACTTAGAGAGAACTTAGATACAAGTTTTAACATTACTTTGTTTCACCAGCGGCATATTATATCACATAGAAATACAAATAGACACATTACCTCATCCATATGCACGCTGTAGATAGCTGCTAAAAAAAAAAAGTTTCCAAAGGGCTAGGGCTCATGGGAAATGCGGTCTTCATTCCGTCAAAACACCACCGGTTTCGTCCACCGGGGCCCTTAGGCTACTGTTATAATGTTTAAGTAGCCTAATGTTTAAGTTTAAGTTCTGCGATTTCAGACTGTCTGTGAACGCGTATGGCGGTGAGGGGCGGGTAGAGAGAGAGAGCTGTGTCTGTATGTGTGAATGAGAAGGGCAGACATGAGACAAGTGGACCGGTTCGTTGTTGTTGTTTTGGTGTAGTTACGACTGACAGTAACTGGTTTTGAGTAATAAAATGCCTGTTTGAGCCCAACCACTCGTCGTCCTTCTAACGTCCGGTCGGACGCTACATTCATATTGATAAAAATCTAATAAATAAATAAATTTATATTTTTCAAAATGATTTGGCGACCCCCAGAAATCATCTCGCGACCCCAATTGGGGTCGGGACCCCAAGGTTGAGAATGGCTGCTGTAATAAACTGTATAAGTTACATAGATATTTCAAATTTTATCTGAAGCTTTTGACAGAGATATCCAGCCCAGTGCTGAAATGGCTAAATTTGTAGTCCCAGGAGAGGGTATTGACAAATAAAATTCAAAATGTGCTTGCTTTTTCAACTCTCCTGGCCCGGAGAAGAATCCTGTTGGAGTGGAAATCAGCACATCCACCCAAGGCTTTCACCTGGATGAAAGACCTGAGGGTCGACACAAAAATTCCATGATACATGGGCTCCTCTATCTTATTCTAGAGGAGCCTCCCACAAGACTGAACATTAAGCATAAATAAATCCTGTTGTGCTTGTACCTACTTTGAGACTCAGGGTCCTCAGAAAACCTGTGTAGTGATAATCATTGAGGGCAAATACACTGCTTGTACTGTCTTGAATATCCACCCTTCTACTTATTTATTTATTTATTTATTTATTTTCTGTTACATATATTGTCATTATTTTAATTTTGTATATTTTCTCATGTTTGTAACCTTTCAGTGTAACATTTGAGGTGTGCATTTTGAATTCTCATAATTTAATTTTTATTTATTCATTTTCTTTCTTTCTTTATTTGTTATTTATTTATTTTTGCACTGGCAGCATGGTGGGGATGGGTGGGGGTGGGGATAAGAAACATTAAAAATGATGTATATTGAATATCTGTGATCAAAGCTAATTTTCTCTGATAAAAACATTTTTAAAAAAAAGCAATTTGCAATCTAGAACACTACAACCCTTCACTTCTGTATGTGAGTGAAGAGTCCTAGAAGAGAGCTGTGTGCAAATGCTGTGTCTTTGAGGTGGCTCAGTCTGGCAGCTAATATCTCTTGTAGCAGGTAACTACACTGTTCAAAAAAATAAAGGAACACTTTGAAAAAACATCAGATCTCAATGTGAAAAAAAAATATGTTGGATATCTATACAGATATGGACAGGGCAATGTCTTAGGAACAAAAGGATGCCACATCTTTTAATGGAAATAAAAGTTTTCAGCCTACAGAGGGATTAATTGTATAGACAGTAGAGGTCTGTGCGTCCCTCCATGGATATGCCTCCCCAGACCATCACTGACCCACCACCAAACCTGTCATGCTGAACGATGTTGCAGGCAGCATAGTGTTCTCCTTGTCTTCTCCAGACTCTTTCACATCCATCACAGGTGCTCAGGGTGAACCTGCTCTTATCTGTAAAAAGTACAGGGCACCAGTGGTGGACTTGCCAATTCTGGTGTCAAGCCCTCAGGCCACCTTCATGAAGTCTGTTTATGATTGTTTGGGCAGAGACATTCACACCAGTGGCCTGCTGGAAGGTACGCTGTAGCTAGTGGGTGGAGACACCATAGGTATGCGGTGAATGGACACTGTCAGAAATCTGTATCTCACTTAAAAAAGTACCCATGGGGGGTGCAGTTTAGCTCAGTTGGTAGAGCGGGCGTCCCTTTTGCAGAGGCTCTGCAGCAGACCCAGGTCGACTCCCAGCCTGCGTCCCTTTGCTGCGTGTCACTCATCCTCTCTCTCTCCCTGTTTCCTTTCACCCTCTTCAGCTGTTCTATCAATAAAGCCATAAAAGGCTAAAATATGTAATGTAACACTGAATATAACAGCTGGTTAGTGACGGTTTATGTTGAAACACATGTTTTAAACATGCCACACAAGCACTTTCAAATCCATATATTTGAATGTATCCATACATACAAATTGTCTGACCCAAGCAAGTTAAAGTGATTGCTGCTATATGCAATCAACGCAGACAAATTTTGTAAACATTTGTAAATGTAAATACATATTTTATTGTAATATTAATGAAATCCATTCCTCCTTTTACACACAATCAGCTGCAGATACTCACAGTGGGTCCTTAGAGTTTGACACAGAGTGCTTGTTGTAAAAATAGCGGAGAGGCCGTCTGGTCTGCAGCTAGAGTTGACCTGCAGGATGTGATCTGAGGATCCTGTTACAGGTGAAGTGGTCTCCTGCTGCTGCAGGACCTCACAGTAAACTGACCTGTGAACGGCAGCAGCAAAAACTCTCCTACTTTAAGTGACACAAACTTGTGTTAACAGCTGTAGTTTGTCCAGAGCAGACGCATAAAGGTTCCACTCTTACCTTGTGGTTACTGTCTGTTTTTGCAAATAAACCAAAGTGGTGTAAACCTGAGGTCACCTATGTTGGGATCCACAAAATCTACTCTGAACTGAACTTAGTCCCTCAGAATTCTCCCGGTCATCACACCTAGGTGCAAAAACTGCCCAGAGACCCAGCTTTTATTGAGGTGGTCAGGTTATCAAAACTCCAGCTCCCTCCTTGTTTATTTTCTTCTCCCACTTCGTGGCTCCTTAGCTCTTTTCACAGACGTCTTCCCTCCTGGTCTCTCCTGGAGCTCCAGCAGGTCTACATAATTACTCTCTTCAGCAGTGACGCAAGGTCCCTTTATTACCCAAGTTCAGTTTGCACCAGTTGCTGTGACACAAAGCTTGCCTGCAAACTCCACTAGTGTTGGGCCTCGCCTAACACAAGGCCCGGTTAAGGAGTGTTTAACAACAATAAAAGGGGGATTTAGGTCAAATTTGGCTATCAATAATAATTAATGATTATTTGGGATATTTATTAATTATGATAAATAATATGATCCAATTTTCATTAGATCCACCCTTGAATACGGGAAAAGATAGCAATTTTACTAAATCAGTCTCATAAAAATGTACTGAACTGTTTATAACTCTGGTTAATAATTAACTTAATAACTACAACCAAATTTACCATAACAGCTAGTAATGGTTGAAGGATTTTGGAGTTCTTGACAGTGTAGAGGTTGGCAACATTCACTCTTGTACAATATTAAATAGACAGCAAGAAGGTTCAAGGTCTTTTATTTAACACAAAATGGAAACACACAATCTAACTAACATGTACTATATACAAGTGTGTGTGTGTGTGTGTGTGTGTGTGTGTGTGTGTGTGGATGTGAGTGTGTGTGTGAGTGCCTGGCAGAACAAAGAAACAATGGCGGTCAATGATATCACATGTGGGTGTGATATGCTCTAGCCTCAAGGAATGTGTGTGTCTGTGAGTATGTGTGTGTGTGTGACGTGGTGCCAGGTTATAGAAGATGGTTAGTTGCATGCAGAGACCCTGAGTCTGCGTGAAGCATAACTCGACTATTGTCGAATTAGCTGTCTAGGAAAGCAAACCACCAATAACTTGACTTGAGGTCACAATAACACCAAAACATTGAACAAACACATAAATTGAACACATTACATCAACCAGAGTTTAAAGTCCTGTGCTTAGCCGTGCTATGGTTTGCTATCTAAGCCCAGTTCAACGTTACCAGTCTTTGAAGAGAAGGTGCTGGTGGTTGCAGGAGAAAGTTGGGGCTCAAATGTTGAACAAGCTGTTCTTGCTATGCAAGGTTTGATGAAAGTCGGCAGAGGAGGAAACTGGTCGCTCCTTTCCTTTGTAAGGATAGCTGCTCGGTGCTAACCTGCTTGGTGTTCCTCAGATCCTCAGATTGGCAGGACCTCGTGTCGCTGCAATGAGGAGAAGTTCTTTGGGCCTGCTGCCAATGCAGCTTGCAGCTCTCCACAGCTTGTCGGGCCCAGAAGAAGGGATCCTGAAGGCAGGCAGCCCCGTGGGGGGAGGTGGAGAGGAGCCCTTGAAGATCCAAAGTTGAAGGAGTAGAGCGTGTTGAGTGAGAGAGAGAGAACATTGAATGCTCTGGGGTTTTGACTACCTGATCAGCAGGGGGTCTGTCACCCTGACCAATAGTAGCTCAAACCTGAATTCTGCACCTAGGTGTGAAGAATGGGGAATTCTGGGACACTGAGTTCAGTTCAGAGTCCATTTTGAAATCCACAATGAATGACTTCATCTGTGGGTCCCAACACTAGCAAGAAGAATGCAACCCGTGTAAGCATAGAGCTGCTACAAAAGGAAAGGAGTGACGAGTATCCTTCAACTTCTCATCGGATTCTGCACAGCAAGGACAACACTGGAACTATAACTTTCCCCAGCTTGAAATCAGCTAGAGGATCACTAGACCCTGGGCCTAAACTGGGCCTAGCTAGCACACAGCATGGCATAGCATGGCTAAGCACAGGACTGTTTAGCTCTGGTTGATGTAACAATGTGCTGAACATATGTACTATTTTCACTGTTTGGGTATTACTGTGATCTCTGTGTAGTCAGGTGTTTGGTAGTTGGCTCCTCCACTTGACTTTGTTGATGTAATTAACCACCTTTATTAAACTGGCACCATTTGACACACACTCTTTCCTCAGCCTGGACCATACCACACCTACATGTGCTATCACTGAGCACATGGTTGGAGCACCACCATTGTCTCTTCACCAGCACAGACCACACCAAATAATTGTGTGGTCGGGGATTCCATGCCTGGAAGCGGTGGAGGCGGCTCCGATGCGGAATGAATGTCTGGAATATAGCTCCGGATCTGGAAAGGATTTGGCGGAAGTGGTAGTGAAACCAAAAGCGTGTGGCAACTTGACCTGTTTCCGAGATGAACAGAGGGTCTTGGGGGGAATCTTGACAGGCTAGTCTTGAAGTTACGTTATTGCATATGGGTTCATATGGACTTAGGTATGAGTCTAGGCAGAAGAGGTAAATGGGTTGAGGTTGACCGGACTGGTTGGTCTTGCTGCATTTGAGGTTAAAGATGAGAGTGTCGGCGGAATGGATGGAAACGTGGGAAAGAGATGCGTGTCAAGTTGCTTGGTAGAGCAGTTAACTCTGAGCATCATAAGAAGCCATAGAAAGCCAATAGGAACATGGAATCTAGGACTTTATCAATGTGTGTAGACAGGTAACCGGTGTGTGGAGTAGTAATACAGTGGGCGAGGAGGTCTGAAGTGAGGGGCAGACGTTTCGGCGTAGGACGTGGTTCAGCCTTACGTAGGCCTGTCATTAACATGCCTCAGGACAGTTTAATGAATAAGTTAATGCCGCTGACCTGGATGGTGGAAGATTTTATCTTGAGGATGGAATGGGCAAATGTGATGAAGTTGAAGAGAGTCAAGACGTCGAGTGAAGGGAACCAGAGGCTGTATGCAGCATGGAAAGTTTTGAAGCAATTCCATCCGGTCATGTACAATGAGCGGTGACGAGATGTTCCAACTGTGGGGTCTGTTGAAGATGGTGGCTGAAAACGGTGGGACTGGGGCATGAGAGATGAGAATTCTGGCGGCCACATGGCTAAAAACTACCTGCCGCCGTAGTAGCCGCCAAAGCCAACAGAAGGGGCTGCGTCTGTGAACAGCTGGATGTCTTCTAGTTTGGTGATGTGGTCATCGGAAAAAAAAAAAAGAGATGCCATTCCAGGAGGAGAAGAACTGGTGCTTCGTCCAGCGGAACATGGGCATGGAGAAATGGAACGGAAGCAGCTATAGAGAGGAGGTGTGACAAGAAGGAACGACCTTGGGGGATGATACGGATGGCGTAGTTGAGGTGGCCTAGCAGTGAGAGTAGTTGCTTTTAAGTGCATGTGTGAGCCAGAAAGAAATTTGAAATGAGTAAGGCAATCTGGTGGATTTTCTCAAAAGGCAGGGATGCTTGGAGTGAAACAGAGTCGAGGATGATGCCCAGGAATTCCAAGGAAGGGCTGGGGCCTTCCATTTTCTCTGAGGCGAGGGAACTTAGAGTTTGTGGAATGTGGAGGTAAGGGTGTTAAGACTGTATGATGGGGTTGAAGATGGTGGCGTAACAGTTAGAAAGTCATCAAGGAGGTGGAGGACATAAGGGAGTTTGTGGTTGTTTGTCAGGACGCAGCAGAGTGCTTCAGATAGATAGTAGAATATTTTTGGGCTGCTTTTGCATCCAAAGGTCAGACGCTCGGCAAAGTAGTATGCGCCCTTCCAGAGGACACAGAAAAGACCCCAGAAGTCTGAGTGGATGGGAAGGACTTTAAAAGCGCTGGTGATGTCTGCCATGGACAGCCAGGATGATTGATTCTTTAAGGCAGTAGCGAGGGCATTGATTTTAATTGGGGTATTGAGAAACTTACACAAGCTGCGCTTGTTGGGGTTATGAGGACAGGTTGGCCTGGAATGGGCTCCACTGCAGAACTCTTTCTGCGGTGGAGCCAGGTGTGGAGGAATTGGCAACTTGAAGCGCTGCATCCTAGGTCGTTGTAGTTGTTACAGACCATTCTCCCGCCCTGGTAGAGGATTGGTCTTCCTCGCTTATCCACACCTTTGGGAAGAGGGCCGAGGGGGGTTGGCTGGGTGTTGGCTGGTTTCGGGTTGATAGACGCGGGGGGGCTACCGTGGGCAGGCTGCAGAAAACGGCATTTGGAGCTGAGGCCCGAGGCAAAGGAGCGGAGAGGGTGCATGCTGTGGCCAGGTGCGATGGTGCGCCACACAGATCGCAATTCAACAAAGAGCGAGCTGCGAAAAGGCGGTAATACAGCTTGGGGTCTAATGTTCCCCAGTATGTTCCCTTGTTGAATTGCTGCAGGCGTCCGGTGGCTTGAGATGCGAAGAGGATGTGGTATGCGTAAAATCCGTAACTGTCGAACTGCAAGGCCAGATCCATGATCAGTGACAAGTAGTCGTCCAGTTCTGACCTGCGGTCGGGGAAGGCGGAACAAATGATGTCACGGTAAATCGAGAATGTGAATGCGAATTCAACTGCAGGGAGGGGGGAAATGAGGAATGAGAAAAAATTAGGAAATGGAGGATTTTGGCCAGCGGCACCGGCGTAAGTCGCTATTGAGGGTGCAACATGAATGACAGTGGTGGCCTGTATCGAGGTGGGAGGAGCTGAGGTGGTCAGGAAAATGGAATAGGAAAGGTAGAAGCAAGAGAAGAGGAAAGGATGCTGGGATGGAGGGATGCATGTGCTCCGGTTGTTTGTGAAGTCTGAGGAAAAAAAGAGGAGGGTTGAGATAACTCTGGGACAGGGAGTGCTTGTGCAGAGTTTGATACGACCTGGCCCTCTGAGAGGGCTGATGTGGAATGCTGAGTGTCTTGGGCCATGTGGCGCGCTGTGACGTCATCGGCATTGCGAACCCGGAAGTGCTCGGGAAGCCTGGCAGGGGAGAGTTGTGTATTGCTGTGTGTCCATGAGGAGTTGAAAAAGTTTTGCCTTCTTGTCAGAGCGATGGAAGGGGATACTACGTTGGCTGAGTGTGTGCCTGAGGCAAGCGACTGTCCAGTCGGAGATGTTTGCAGCTGAGGCGCCGTCGGAGAGTTGGCGGGTTGAATTCGGGCCAGAGTTGTTTCGCCTGCTGCTAGAGCGCCTGGATGTCGAGCGGGTTGGTGATGGCCATGTAGAACGACCGACATCCCTCGGACACCGAAGACGGGATCTTCCCCTTAGGCTGCTGGAAGGCGAAGGTCCGACGATGTCAGAGATGTTGGAGATGTTGGAGGATGTAAGCCGAGAGCACAGGGGAATGTGGATAATGGAGCACAGCCGAGGTGGCTAAGAAGGTTGCATATTGCCATTAATTGATGGAGAGGTTTATGGGACTTTGGGAGTATGCTCATCTCCTTCAAATGTGTCGCTGTCTACATGGTAGAGGAGGAGCTCCTGGTCCATTTCTGAGGTGAGTTTATTTCTGCCAGTGTTGTCACGGTTATGTGAAGACTGAGTCAAACGAGAAAGAAACGGATATGGTGTGCTTAAATGCTTCTGGTTCAGAGGCGTGGTCTTAGTTCCCGAATCTACTCAATCAAACTTCATTTTGTCCCTCTCTTAAAGTGAAACTCTCTCCAAAAAGCAACCAAGGATTTATTTGTGATTGAATATGAGTCAAACCTTCGTGTAAAAGCATAATTACAACGAAAGAGGCTCTTTTAAGATTTACGTTTTAGGGCAAGCTAATTGTCAATAGGGTGCAGGGGCAATCTGACGCTATTAGCTTGCCCGAAAACAAAACTACGGTGAATCTTAACAGTGCCTCTCTCTTCGTAATTATGCATTTACATGAAGGTTTGACTCATATTCAATCACAAATCAAGCCTTGGTTGCTTTTCGGCGAGAGTTTCACTTTAACAAAAGTCTTTTTCAGACTGAGATGCCACAATAGCGCCGCAATTAAGGCTCACCTCTACTTTGTTTGTTCACACTGAACCAAGCGGGGCTGGCATAACGCCAATCCAGTGTGTCATTTCATACAGCATGCAAGTCTTTACGAATGAGAAGACCTTGGCATGACACATCATGACGTCAAGCCCATTGGGGCGTTGAGCATGTTTCCACCAGGTTTCCATCTGTAAATATAAAACATTTCTCAGCAAATCTCA
The DNA here is from genome assembly GCF_900880675.1 of Sparus aurata. Taxonomy (NCBI): domain Eukaryota; kingdom Metazoa; phylum Chordata; class Actinopteri; order Spariformes; family Sparidae; genus Sparus; species Sparus aurata. The sequence goes on from NC_044198.1 coordinate 2,149,183, forward strand.
AATATTCTCTGTTGTGGAAATTTGCTGCTCTTGGTGAAGAATGAAATAGAGATTTCTTGCCGGCCAACAAAGTTTTATTTTCTTTGCAAAGAAAAGGTCAATCAACATGCTAGCAGTTCAAAATGAAGAAAGACCCTGAACATCAGGAAACTTGAACATTTATGCCTGAGGAAAAACCCACCCCTTGGGTGTGTTTTACATCCTTTGTCTGCTGTGGGGTCGGCCCCCTACTCAGAATGTCTTTTCACACTCTTGTCTTTCACAGGTATCAGCACCGACATCCTGGAGTGTGATTGAGAGATCTAATCAACACAATTTAAAATACAAAAGGGTTTGAGTATATCATGAGAAAGTGAGAGGTTGGGTGTCTCCGAAACTTGAAATGCAATTACAAGGTCTAGACATTAAAATACACAAAGTATCTCAAGTAAAAATTGAATATTAAAATTTACCACTACATTCTCAACAACAACAACAACAACAACACAATGGTGGAGGGTGACAACCTTTGTGGGTTGAAGTATGTGACATTTTTTATTTCATTTTGAGCAATATCCAGTGAAGAATCTGTTTAGTCATGGGACTGTAAACAACCATGAGAATGTCACACTCCTCTCCCACCCTGTGTATCCCTACACACAGACATTTTTCCTAGCCTTTAAAATATTAAGGTAAAACATCCATGTGAAAATAAAAGCCAGCTTTAAGTGATCCGCCTACAATCAGGAGATCACATAATATAGAAAACACTAATCTTCTTAAAACATCAGGTTTGCTGGGACAATGATATGACTTACTGGGAGAACATAAAAACAGAGCTATTGTGATGGTCTGATTGCATGGCAAAACAGTTTGTTCTATGTACCTCACAACACAGTCAGCTCATAGGGATATAACACCATTCCATTCATCACATGCATCCACTTTGTGTGATGCTCCATTATACTCCTAAGTGTGTTGTATTTCAGTATATGACGCCATTTTGTGGCACCAACTTCCAGCTCATCTGATTTCCTTCTTTCAACACTTGTAAAGTCTAGTTAAAGGTTTGAATAAGACCTAAGTTTATGATTATCCTTATGATGATGATATATATACATATATATGTATATATATATATGTGTGTGTGTGTGTGTGTGTGTGTGTGTGTTTGCTCCCTAAAACACAATGAAATGTAATGTTATGCCAACAGACAAAAGGGTTCTAATACAGCAATATATATATATATGAAATGTAATGTTATGCCAACAGACAAAAGGGTTCTAATACAGCAATATATATTTATATATATATATATATGAAATGTAATGTTATGCCAACAGACAAAAGGGTTCTAATACAGCAATATATATATAAATACATATTGCTGTATTAGAACCCTTTTGTCTGTTGGCATAACATTACATTTCATTGTGTTTTAGGGAGCAAACACAGAGGAGGAAGAGGAGGAGGGAGGATGAAGGAGGACATGAGGCTGCAGAGAGGATGGAGAGGCTCTCCTCTTTCTCAGAGTACAATCCTTAAATTATATCTGTTGTTATTTAGTTAATGTATGAGTTCTTTTTATTAGGGCCGGGACTTTAACGCGTTAATTACGATTAATTAATTACACAAAAATTAACGCGTTAAAAAAATTAACGCATTTTAATCGCACTTTTTTTCTGCACCGCGGAACGTTTCTCACTGGAAGAGTTTCAGGGGTACCGATTATACTGGAGCACCAACTAACGTTCATGACTTCAGACAACAACAATGAACGAAGAAGCAGATGAGACTGCTTTGGTCGGCCCCGTGGATGGGAAATTTTGTTTTCAAAAGCGGACGGATGGCAGCGTAGATAAGAGCATGCTATTGCTGCACTTTATGGCAAAAATTGCACTGGTCGGGGCAGCGTTTAGCTCAGTGGGTAGAGCGCGCGTGTCCCATGTGCCGAGGCTCTGCAGCGGACCCAGGTTCAATTCCCGGCCTGGGTCCGTTTGCTGCGTGTCACCCCTCCCTCTCTCTCTCCCTGTTTCCTGTCATATCTTCAGCTGTTCTGTCAATAAAGCCACAAAAGGCCAAAAAAATATTTAAAAATTGCACTGGTCTGTTGGTCTTGAAAAAACAAAAACAATGTTTTGTTGCTTAAGCTTCTGTATTCAGTCATTATTCAATGGTATACTAAAATCCATGTGAAAAAAATTGCTTCTCATTGTTCTCAGGTCAAATATTTATATGCGATTAAAATGCGATTAATTTCGATTAATTAATTACAAAGCCTCTGATTAATTCGATTAATTTTTTTAATCGAGTCCCGGCCCTACTTTTTATATTATTTGTTCATAATTGTTCATTTTATATAATTCATGAAATAAAATATTGTTCTATTGTTACACATTGTCTATTCCATTCAGTATTTACAGCTTAAGTATAATTTATGACAGTAAACAGCATCAAGTGCTACTTTTCAGGGACAACAAGGGATTGAATCTTTTATTTTATTATTAAGGTCTTAACATTTACAACTATTTACAAAATTACAGCATAAATAACTATTTACAGATTATTATTAACTATTAACAAAAACAATTATTAAAAACAATAATAAAACAGTTAGAGATGATGTACAGTAACAGGCTGAGCAGGAGTCCCTGCAGTGCTGCTGGGCTGGATGGTGTCAGTGGGACATCATCTGGGTCGGTACTCAGGGTGCTTGGGGGTCCAGTCTCCTCTGTCCACCACATTGTCAATCAACTGGGTCTGCAGTTCTGACTCAATCAACGGCTGCCATGCCATGAAGAATGTTTTAAGAAAGAGGCCATTTCATAATATAATTATAATAATAAATCATTACAACAAACAAAACTATCTACCAAACATTTTAAATAGAATAAAAATATTTCATGCATTAAGGCATTATTCCTATTTTATTTTATTTTATTTTATTTTTTTTATCCTATATGCTATTTTATGTTCTACAATGTATCTTTGTTTTAATTTCTTGAAGCACATTGAGTTTACGCTTGCCGTATGAAATGTGCTATATAAATAAATTTGACTTGACTTTAAAATTTGAGTAAAACCCTAAGTGTCGATCAGCAGTTTATATGTCCACATTAAAGCTATGGTCTGTAAAGTTGTTATGAAACACATTTTGTTATACTGGGTGAAATGATTCTGCTATCCTGAGAGTAGTCAATACATTATGTATTCAGAAAAAGGAACGAAAATAATCGGACCTCTGTGGCAGCTGTAGGACTGAGAAAAAGCTGACCAATCTGTGCCATCCGGCCCGGATAGCACGGATTGGTCAGATGCCTTCATGTCTCGTCCTCTGTCCCTCCCTCCTCTGCGCGCGCACACGTTACATTTTACTGATGCCGGAAATATTCTGCACACTCCTCTGCAGAAATACAGAGTTGCAGGAGAAGACGTTCATTTGGAAACAATGGCAGAGAAAATGCAGCCAGCGTTACTTGTAACAGCTAACCCCGCTAAAAAGGCAAGGAAAAGAAAGCCTGAGGCAGAAAAGGCTGCGACGAAAAAGGCTCTGGATAAAGAAAGAAGTCGACCGAGTCAACATCGGTGCGGCGTTTGAGCAGTGGAGACAACTGGGGCATGTGAAGGGCCTGATAAGTGATGCAGAGGTTGCTCTCTTTCTGTTGGACAGGTAATTATTTGTTTTGTTTCAGGGGGATTTGTTATTTTCATGAAATATGTGAGGTTTGCCAACTTGGCTACGTTTGTAGCTCGTATTAGCCCAATGCTAACGTTAGCTTCTTTGTGTGTTGTTTTTAGCCATGAGAATGGCTAATGAGTCGGCCCAATTTCCACTGGATAGGGGTCTGCTGCGTTGCAGCTCCGATCCGGTTTTGCTCCGCCTTCCAGCAATCCCCACCGGTTGCGGTTTGAGTCCGCAACGGCGCAGTACGGTAGACAGCTGGCCTCACGATGTGTGCTAGTGTCAACAAGGATTGTTTTATTTTGAAAAGTAACCGGATGTAGTTTGTTATTTTGACGCTTGACTTCCTGTCTGCTCCATGGTAAATTCAGCTGAATGGCTGCGTCTTGCTCCAGCATCTCCTTCTCCCTGCTGAGTCCCACTGCCAAAAGCGCGTTCAAGTTTGTGGGGGAGTGGCTTTGGACGGAGCACTGACGGGATGGGAAGGGGGGGTGGAACTTAGAGGTGGTGCCACTTTCAAATCTTGCTAGCTCTCTTGCTAGCTCTCCAGGATTGTAGACTCTAGCTTTAACGTAATGTATCGGTATGTTAATTACGCCAAACGGTTAGCTAGCTAATAATGATAATATTGATAACATTACTGTGGGTTAACCCTCTGGACTCTATGCTGGCCATTTGTGTCCACCTCACTTCCTTTTTGTTGATCATTTTAGCTGTGTTAATGCATATGGAATGATATTTCCCAAGGGTCTGGATTTTTGGCTGATCTTTCAATTTTCAAAACCTGCTCTTTAAATATGTCAATATTATACTGTGTATCTACAATTGTACCTTATGGCTCTATAGTGGATACTTTTGGTCAATTGAAACCCATGAAAACCACATTTTTTAATTCCTTGTGATTTACAGTACAAAAACATATAATTTAGGTAAAATGGCTTTCATTCTAAACTCAACACTTGAAAATTTTAGTTTTTAATGTTTTTTACCAGATTGTGTCATTTGTCCATTTTTGGGCAAGGGAGCAATTTCAGTTAATATTCTTAGTTTCCACTAGGGGCGTATGATGGCTTCCTGCACTCCAATGGAGCAAATGAATGACACAATTTTGACATAGGTGTGATCCTAAGGATGTCAGGTAATGATGTGTGTTTGTGCATGAAAAAAAAAATTAGTATTAGCAAGATAAAGTGACATAAATTACAGTGTATCATACCATACAAGTTTCGGTGAATTTCTCTTGGTACAGGTTATTGAGCTTTGAGTTTCCAAGGCAAACCTGGCTGTGATGCACAGGTTGAAAACACCTGTAACTTTGATCTTTTCATAAAAAATGCCACACACAACTACACAATAGCCTTTACATACTCAAATAGCTGCTCTCCAAAAAAAAGGATCACAGGTCATCTTGACCTCTGGCTTCTGGGGAAACAAAAACAAAGTCTGACACTGTTTATAAATCTGTCCTGGAGTTTTTGCAGGTGCAGTCAGTACTAATGCTATAAGTGAGCCTATCAGCTCCCAGATCCTTCTTTATCTGCAAGATGGCAAGAAGGTCATATGCCCTGACTGAAGCACTTGAGTATGTGATTGGCTCAGAGAGTAAAGATGGGGCGAAATCCTCTGTGGTTGAGGAGGAGAAATCTTCTACCCAAGATGAGGACACGTCCTCTCCTGAAGATGATGGGACACCTTCCTCAGAGGATGACAGCAACACCACTGATGACGACTTCCAGCCAGTGCCTGGTTCCTCTTCCTCAGGGGAAGAGGACGGTACAGACACAGCGATGGAGGCCGATCAGCTGATGGCAGAGACAGAGGGGCAGGCGGGTGAGTGGATGTCTCGTCATGGGAAAATTATGTGGTTTCCCACTGCTGAAGAGACCCTGCACCACAATCCAGTATCCACTGGTTTCACCCCAGGGCCCACCCTGTATGCAGTTGCCCATATCAGCAACCTGAGGTCTGCCTTTGACCATTTTATTACAGAGGAGATCATTCAGCTGCTGTGCACCAACACAAACCTGCATGGAAGGCGAAGGTGTGAGGATTGGAAGAATGTGGATGAAGTGGAGATGAGAGTCTACATTGGGATTCTGATTCTGGCTGGCGTCTACCGCTCAAGACATGAAGCAACACATGGCATGTGGGATGCCAAGACAGGACGGGCCACGTTTTGTGCCACGATGCCCCTCTACAGCTTCACTCAGATCAGCGCTAACATCTGCTTTGATGACAGGCTCTCCCACCCAGGACGCTTCAGGAATGATAAACTCGCTGCATTTCGCATCCTGTGGGAAAAGTGGGTTGCTTGCCTCTCCCTCTTATTTAATCCAGGGGTTGATGTGTGTGTGTTGACGAGCAGCTTGTTGCATTCATAGGTCATTGTGGACTTCAACCAGTTGCGTGCACAGACCTTTTGAAAGGCAGGGGCGAAAGGCAAAAAAAGGGCACATACAGCACGTTCTTGCGACTGAAGAGGGCACTTTAGTGCCTGATTTTGTCACCCAAGAGGGCAGTTTATCATGTTTTAACCAGCCAAGGGGGCAGTTTGTTGTGTTTTGCCAATCAAGAGGGCACTTTAATGCACTTTCTGGCTCCCAAGAGGGTGCTTCAGCGCGCGTTTTGGCTCCCAAGATGGTGCTTCAGCGCGCGTTTTGGCTCCCAAGAGGGCACTTTAGCACGCATTTTGGCACCCAAGAGGGCACTTTAGTGTGCATTTTACTGCCCGACCCCCCATGCACACCACTGACATCTACAATATATTCCCAACAAGCCTGCACAGTATGGCATTAAAATCTGGTTCACCTGTGATGTGGCAACCTCCTATGCCTGGAGCATGGAGATTTAGATGGGAAAACGACCCAGTTAAAATTCTGGAATTGATTAAAATTTTGTATTTCATGATCAAGACTGATGTCAAATTTGAAAAAAGGAGCAAATATTTTCAGTATATAGTGTTTGTATATAGCATTTTGCAAGCAAACAGGAGGTGGACACTTTTGGCCATGCATAAGCTAAGAGGGAGTTTTTATGTTTTTTCTGCCACTGCACAAAAAACTAATGAAGCATAAAAATCATTGATATTGCTTATTATTGACACACATTTAGTTGCAATGATGATTAAAGAATAATTCAGGTAGCATGTATTATTTTGTAAAAACATGCTGATTTAATGCTATTCTCCCTTATAAATCATCAGAATTATGTTATCTAATAGGCATTTAAAGGGTTAAAATTCAGAATTTGAATGAAATTTTAGTTTTCATGACCAGGACTGATGCAAATTTAAAAAACTGGGAAAAAAAAGTGGAATTATTTTTATATATGTATTAGTTTTATAGCATTTTAGAAATGTAAACATGAGGTGGACACTTTTGGCCACGAACAAGCTGAGAGGGAGTTTTTATGTTTTTCTGTCACTGCACAAAAAACTAATGAAGCATAAAAATCATTGATACTGCTTATTATTGACACACATTAAGCTGCAATTATGGTTAAAGAATAATTCAGGTAGCATGTATTATTTTGCAAAAACATGGTGATTTAATGCTATTCTCCCTTATAAATCATCAGCATTATGTTATCTTATAGGCATTTAATGGGTTAAAATTCAGAATTTAAATGAAATTTTAGTTTTCATGACCAGGACTGATGCAAATTTAAAAAAGTGGAATTTTTTTTATATATGTATTAGTTTTATAGCATTTTAGAAATGTAAACATGAGGTGGACACTTTTGGCCACGAACAAGCTGAGAGGGAGTTTTTATGTTTTTCTGTCACTGCACAAAAAACTAATGAAGCATAAAAATCATTGATACTGTTTATTATTGACACACATTAAGCTGCAATGATGGTTAAAGAATAATTCAGGTAGCATGGTGATTTAATGGTGATTTAATGCTATTCTCCCTTACAGATCATCAGCATTATGTTATCTAATAGGCATTTAAAGGGTTAAAATTCAGAATTTGAATGAAATTTTAGTTTTCATGACCAGGACTGATGCAAATTTAAAAAACTGGTAAAAAAAATGGAATTTTTTAAATATATACAGTATATTAGTTTTATAGCATTTTGGAAATGTAAACAAGAGGTGGACACTTTTGGCCACGAACAAGCTGAGAGGGAGTTTTATCTACTTTGCCTTCCCTGCACAAAAATAACAATGCATAATAATCAATGTTGGTGTTAATCAGTTACATATCTCAGACTGTGTTATTGATAATACAAGATAAACCGGTAGCACTGAGAAGATAGGCAGTGATCAGTTTTGTGGTAGTTTTCCAACAAGCGCATTGTGCTAACAAATTGGCATTTGAGGGGTTAAAAAATTAAAAATGAATTAATTTTTTGTACTTATGACAAGAACTGATATTAATTAAACATTTTATGCAGTAAAAGCAGCAAAAAACATACAAAATCCCAAAAATTACAGACTCAATCTGTTGGTGGCCATTTTTGGCTGAGAGGGTAGTCAAAACGAACAAGGCCAGAGGGTTAAGTAACAGGTTTACCTCTCCACAGTCCACTCAGCCGGAGATAAACCAGAGCCGCTTCTTCTCTTCCTCCACATGGAGAAGGATTGAAAAGAAAATCAGGAATTCCTGAAGCTCAAACATATTTGACAGTCAAACTTTACTCTTCATGTCACTTTCACGGACCTGGGCTGCAGAAAAAGTGATGTACGAGTAGAGGCGGGAACATCTGGTGACGCAACCAGGAAATGCTGTGAAGGGTAGACTGACACATATAACAAGAGTTGACGCGGCCTGCAGGGCGCACCGAAGTACACTCATTTGGTGAGACCGCAAAGGGTGGGTCCTTGAAGTGTGCATACCCTGAATTGGGACACAGCCACTGACTGGCTGCTCGCTAGTGGGAGAAAGCTTCAACTTGGATTCTTGCCAAAGTAACATATGTCACTGCTGTGTTTCAGCATGCAGAATGACACTGGTTAGCTCACAGCACTGCTTTCTGATTGGCGCAGACATGCTCTTAGCTGCCCTGTTTGTTTGTGTTATTACACCTGTTGAATACAGATTAATTTCACATATGTGTTTCATTGAATTCAAGACACTTCTCTGCATTTCCAGGCTACCGGCTGCTCTCCTCGTGTTTGCCTGACCAGACACTAAATATAGAGCTGCAGCTCTGGATCTGTCAACGTATGATGTAAAAATAGCAAGGAGAGGGAAGCCTGCTCACAACAGAGCAAACACACGGGAAGGACTAAGTGTAAGCTGGTAAAAGTTAACTGCTGAAACCGACTGAAGACAGACAGAGTGTGATAGACAGGCAGAAAGACAGGCAGAGAGACGAACAGGTACATTTGTAGCTACTGTAAAGATTAGAGATAGACAAGCTGAGATACTGTGGGTTTGACTTGGCTCACCTTAATGTATACTGTCATTAGTTACAGCAGGAGATGTAAACAGTCAGACAGGCAGACTTTTCTCGCTATCAGGTAAGTTAAGATCGATTTATTGATTTCTCTTTATTTAACCAGAAAATGTACAATATTATAATTATGCAGTTCAAAAATTGTGCTCTGCTGTGTTGTTTTAAGTTTTGAAGGAGCAGTCTTTGTGCTATGCTAGGGCAAGGCTAAACATTCTAGAGATCATGTTTCTGACAAAAGAAGCCCAAGACAATTTCAAATCCTGCTTTAGACATCTAAGTCCGTCTACAGGTGATGCAGATTTTTACGGCTTGTGGGAAAATAATGCAGGGCTAAGTGTTTCAAGAGGGAGCTGTGTGAAGTCTGGTAGATGCCTCAAGACAGTTTCAGCTGGAAGTGACCTTCCTACAGTGTCAAGTTAACAGACATTAGTCAGTTATTACTGACCACACGAATAAATGTTAGGGTGACTTCATCATTTTGAGAATATAACCACTGTTAGCTAGCTAGCTAGTTAGCCCCAGGTGGAAGTGGATCTGCTCTCAAGTATGCTTGCTGGGATTGCACTCTGGCACCACTACACCTGTGTTTTCAATGCTTCTTCCTACAGTGCTTACCAATTCCATTGAAAACACTGCTGGGATCTGATGACGAAGGTATAGCCCTACCCCTAGCAACCACAGTAGTAGACTTTGTATGAATCTAATCACTTATCTTTCAGAATAAAATAAGCATGTTAGCTGATGATTAACAGAAAGAGATATGTTAAGTCAATGTTTATTAACCCAATATCACAATAGGCCCAAAAGGGTTTTTAAGAAGATGGCATTAATTTCGGTTCAGTGCAACCAGCCCTTCAGTCAGGTTCTAAACATGATTTTAGCAACACTAGCAACAAGGAAACTGGTAGTTACCACCATCAAGAGAGAAGAAAATCACTGGTCATTGTAATTTGATTCTTAGCGGCTTTCATTGGGGATCTCTTAATAACATCATGTGTAGGGAGGTGGTGGGCAGAGGTCTGAACTCATTTCCTAATTTTAAGACATCGTCATTTGGATAAATCGGCCTGATTACATCAACACAGACAGTGGTAAATCCCAAACTGATCTTCCAGATAGACAGGGATTAAAGTCTGTGACCTTTATTGTACACAGCAATTTTGTTGTTTTGTGTTTTGTGATGTGCTTTATGTGAACATGTGACATTCTCTTGTGTCCAAAACAAATTTCTCCTAAGGGAGACAATAAAAGCATGGTATAAGGTATAAACAATTAAATAAGCAAATCAGTAAGTAAGTTTAATAATGTAGTTTTCCTATTAAGTAATGAAAAAAACACATTTTTAAATCTCAAACTCACCATTAGAACCAATATCTCTGTGTTTACAGACTCAGTACACTTGTGTTTCCTTGTTTTTCCTTGAAGCAAATTGCTGCGCTATGTTTAATTATAGAGTGATGCCTCTCATCTTGCATCTCAGTTTGACTGATTCAGTCTTCAGTAATACACTGTACTGAGCACACAGCTTGGGGCCCCACATTTTATGCCACACGAGGCCCAGCATTTTTGCCAGCTGTGGCCCCAAAAGTATATATATATATATATATATATATATATATATATATATATATATATATATATATACATATATATATGTATATATATATATATATATGATATATACACATATATGCTCCTCAAGCTAGCATGTAGCTAGCTGGCGCAAAATGCACAGGTTTTTGACAACAAATAGACCGAAAGAGCAGACCAACAGCCCTGCCGTGGAGGACTCTGCGGCGAAAAAACCCTAAGAACTCATGGCCAACTAAAATCCGAAAATATATGGCAGCATACGTCAAGTATGGCTTTACAGCCATACAGAAAAATGGCCATGACTGCCCAAAATGCGTCCTCTGTCTGGAGAACCTCTCAAAGGAGTGTTTAGATGCAGTGTTGGGGAAGCTTCTTTGCAAGCATAGCTTGTAAAACTACATGTAGTTTAGCCTGTCTGTGGTTTGAACAAACTACATTTCTAGCTCTGTAGAAATGCCATCTGTAAAACTACTGCTAAAAAAAGTAGCTTTAGCAACTACTTATATTTATTACACTCATTTAAAGGGATATTCCGGTGTAAGTTTAATTCATGGTCTAACAGTTTTATCAACCTCAGAAACAACCGCACAACAACATTACACTGCAGTAAACAGATCCAAATATAAACCACCACCAAAAAGCCACAAATAATGCTCAGAACAGCACCAAACTTCCGCAACAGTACAAATAGGGTCTCAGCACATAGTCCGAGGCATTAAAACTCCACTAGCTTAGCTTGATTTCTACTGACAAGCTGACAAAATGTACCACTCTTCTGCAGCAGCTTCCTGTTGACAGGAAGTCCCAACAACTCAAATACCGAGTGCAGTAGAGTTCTGCGGCTCATGGATGAAAATGTATGATTATGACTCCATGGACAAGCAATCAAAGTTCATATGTGTCTTACCTGCCAGTTTATAACAGTTATTATCGAGAGCGGACAGGGAAAAGAACGGAATTGAACATTTCTAACCGCACTCGGTAATCGTCGTGTCGGGACTTCCCCGACCCGGAAGCTGATGGAGGAGAGTTGAAATCTGTTTTTTGCTTCACAATAGAAATCCAGCTAAGCTAGCGGAGGTTAGATGCCCCGGACTATGTGCTGAGACACTGTTTGTATTGTTGCTGAAGTTTGGTGCTGTTCTGAGCATTGTTTGTGGCTTTTTGGTGGCGGTTTATATTTGGATCCCTTTACTGCAGATTATTGTTGTCGTGCGGTCGTTTCTGAGGTTGATAAAACTCTGTAAATTAGCGGTCTGCTAACTTGATCTCTCGAGAGGGAGTCTAAACAGAGTTTCACAGTTATTTAGACCATGGATTAAACTTACACCGGAATATCCCTTTAACTCAGCGTTAAATAAATCAACATATGGTGTATATGAAACAAAATATAATAGCCTACAAAAAATTCACATGCCAGCAGAAATATGCCTCTCAACTTTAAAAAAGTGCCGATCCCCGATTGCGACATAACAGGAAGGCTTGAGGAGCGGTCCACCATTACTCTCCTGCCTCTTAGGTCGCACTTGGGGAACAACACTTTTTGTCTGCCATGACGGCAGCGCGCCGGAGATGCTACTGCTAATGTGAGTTGTCCAAAAACCTTCTTTTTGGTAAACTCTGTATACACAATCAATGACCTTAATGCTCGTGTTCATGTGTAGAGACCCCGGTGATACTACGAGCAAAGTTTCATGTTGTGTCGAGCCTTCTTAGTGTTTTAAAAATAGAGATTTTGATGCAAGCGTAAAGGTGCCCCTGCACCCCATTGAAAATTAGCTTGCCTGAAAACGAAACTATGGTCAATCTTAAAAGTGCCTCTTTCATCGTAATTATACTTTTACATGAAGGCTTGACTCATATTTGACCACAAATAAAGCCTCGGCTGCTTTCTGGTGAGCGTTTCACTTTAAGTTTTATTTTTAAAGAACAAAAGCTGACATTTTTGGTCAACGACACAGGAACTTCAGAGGCACTAACACTTAGGCACTAGAACTAGATGCCAGGGTAGAATCGCTTGTTGACACGACAGGTTTTCCATGACGTGCTTGTGCCATATTAGCACTGCCTTCCTGGCACAAAGACCCACCCACTCTGTGAAGTATTTGAGTGCTGCCAGGGCAAGCCAATCAGAGGTAGCATTGGTCTAGTATGTCATGGCATGTTTCATGCCTTTTTTCAAAGAAAAATACAATAAAATGTATATTATATAGGTCTTATTCAATAAAAGAAATATTTATTGTTAATGGCCAAAATTGTTGTTTGTAAATTGAGTACACACTTTTGTACAACTACAAAAAAATGACCCAAAAAGTAGTTGAAATACTTATGAATGTATACTGAATACTTAATATAAATGTACTTTAACTAGCAGCGAGTTACAGCAAATTGTAGTTTAGCTATGCAGTTCAACTACATGTGGTTTAAGTCCCCCAAACACTGTTTAGATGTTCGTTAATATTCTTATGCTAAACAAATGTAATAATTATTGAGTAGTGAATAAAAGTAAGAAAAATCATTCTAAAAGTTGATGTTTCTTTACATATTTTGTAGCACTGTCTGTGGGTTTGGGGGTCCCTGGCCAGAAGCTAATTCTGTTTGGGGGGCCTTGGCATGGACCCAAATGCACGACTCGAGAAAGTCGACATGTTGTGATGTGTTCATGTGCTGTTGGAACTTCTGACTATGTACATTTAACATTCTGCTTAAATGACACAATTACAAAACATCCTCGTGCTTGTGAACACCTGACCTTCAAGTATCAGGTGTCTGGAGATTCTTCACTAGCACTTGAACACACCATATACAGCCACAGAGGACTATGTTTCACAGTCATGCAACCTAACGCCACAAGTAACACATTGTTCCATTTTATTATCTGTTTTGGTTTGTTTTTTTTAGGAAACAATGTTGTCAAAAAAGGAGGAGAAGAGGTCATTCAGCAATGGGCCGCTGAGAGACAGATGGGAGAAGATAGCTCAGGGTGTGGAAGACCAGAACAAACAGGAGGCTGAGTGGAAGCAGAAAAGTTCACTCAAACTGTGAGAATATGTGATCACTTTGGTTGTTTTTGTATCACATTGTAAGGTGATGGTTATAGTGAAGACAATTAAGCGTAGTACCAATTAATCTAAACACAGAGTAAAACATTTTTATAATGTTGCTCAACGGCTACTATCATCTTAAAATTCAGAGACTATGATATGGCTGTGAGGTCCCCAATGCATTTTTCTGTCTAAGTAACAACACAGCTACTAGCTACTAACAATTAGGCTGCTGGTGACTCGTGCAATTCAGTGGAAAATCTCATTGATAGGGGCCATACTTAAAAAAGATAAATGTGATAGTGCTACATACAGTAAGCACATTGCATGAGAAAAAAAGGACTCTTATATCATTATCTGGGTCAACAGTTATAGTGCCTTGCAAAAGTATTCACCCCCCCTTGAACTTTTCCACATTTTGTCATGTTTAAACCACAAATGTACATTTATTTTATTGGGATTTTAGGTGATAGACCAACACAAAGCGTTGCATAATTGTGAAGTGGAAGGAAAATGATACATGATTTCTAAATGTTTTTTTACAAATAAAAAACAGAAAAGTGTGGTGTGCAAAAGTATTCACCCCCGAGTCAATACTTTGTAAAACCACCTTTCGCTGCAATGACAGCTGCAAGTCTTTTGGGGTAAGTCTCTACAAGCGATGCACATATAGAGACTGAAATATTTGCCCATTCTTCCTTGCAAAATAGCTTAAGCTTAGTCTGATTGGATGGAGAGTGTAAATAGAACCTCTGCCCCAGTCTCAAGTCTTTTGCAGACTCTAACAGGTTTTCTTCCATGATTATCCTGTATTTTGCTCCATCCATCTTCCCATCAACTCAGACCAGCTTCCCTGTCCCTGCTGAAGAAAAGCATCCCCACAGCATGATTCCAGCGGCGCTGGATTGATTTTAGAGGTGGGGGGGCCGTGGGGGTTCTTGTGGATAGGTATTTCACTTTTGTTTATCAGTGGAAAAGTGTGTTATTAGTGAAATATGTAGCTCTCTCATCGCCGCTGTCCACACATCCGTGGTGCTGAAAATGCACAGACTGCAGCAGCTTTTCAACTTATTCTTGTTATTCGTGTTATTTAAAATAGGAATGATGATCATTGGTAAAACCAAGTGCTTTGTACATGCTGCCATTTCTGACCACAAAAAAATGAACACAATTAAATTCCCTGAGAGCCATGATATATTTCACACTGGCACGAGACCATGTGCAGTGGCACAGTTCGGCACAGCAGTGCACGTGAACACCTGGATCACCTACACTACCAAGTCAAGATCTCTGAAATAAACTTGCAGTCTTCTTAAACAGGAGATGGTGAGTGGTGACCAATCGTCACAACACTGTGGACAGCGCTGTGTGTGTGTGTGTTTTGTGTGTGTGTGTGTGTGTGTGTAAGCCTACAGCTGCTGAAGACAGAAAGTTCTCATTCAGTTTTAAATAAATTAAGATTTAAACAAATACAATTATTTAAATGTTTTTATTTATTTATGTGTTTATATACACTGCCTTCGTGAAGGACCTGCAGGGAGAACCTGATCTCTACCAAACATGAGCTGCTTCGAGTGCAGGAGCAGCTGGCCTTGGCAGAGAAGAAGAGAGAAGAGAAGCCAGCGTATTAAAAGGGAAACAACATGAAGTGAGTTGGGAGAGAGAGAGAGAGAGAGAGAGAGAGAGAGACGCCTCTCAGTCACAGACTCTGAGTACAGTCGGGTCCTGGCCTAATGGCATATGGTAATGTGCGACTGGTGGAACCGGGCGTCCAGCCCACTTGATGCTGCCACCACTATGTTTCACGATGGGGATGGTGTGTTCAGGGTGATGTGCAGTGTTATTTTTCTGCCACACATAGCGTTTTGCATTTAGGCCAAAAACATCAATTTTGGTTTCATCTGACAAGAGCACCTTCCTCCACATGTTTGTTGTGAACCCCACATGGCTTGTGGCAAACTGCATGGCTTTGTTTCAACAATGGCTCTCTTCTTGCCACTCTTCCATAAAGGCCCGATTTGTGGAGTGCATGACTAATAGTTGTCCTGTGGACAGATTCTCTCACCTGAGCTGTGGATCTCTGCAGCTCCTCCAGAGTTATCAGGGGCCTCTTGGCTGCTTCTCTGATCAATGCTCTCCTTGCCCGGCCTGTCAGTTTAGGTGGATGGCCATGTCTTGGTAGGTTTGCAGTTATGCCATATTCTTTCCATTTTCAGGTGATGGATTGAGCAGTGCTCTGTGAGATGTTCAAAGCTTGGGATATTTTTTCACATCCTAATCATGCTTTAAACTTCTCCACAACTTTATCCCTGACCTGTCTGGTGTGTTCCTTGGGCTTCATGATGCTTTTTGTTCACTAATGTTCTCTAGCAAACCTCTGAGGCTTTCATAGAACAGATGTATTTACACTAAGATTAGATTACACACAGGTGGACTCCATTTACTAATTATGTGATTTCTGAAGGCAACTGGTTGCTCTGGATTTTATTTAAAGGTATCAGAGTAAAGGGGGGTGAATACTTTTGCACACCACACTTTTCTGTTTTGTATTTGTAAAAAAAAATTAAAACCATGCATCATTTTGCTTCCTCTTCACAATTATGCACCACTTTGTGTTGGTCTATCACATAAAATCCAAATAAAATACATTTACATTTGTGGTTAAAATGTGACAAAATGTGGAAAAGTTCAAGTGGGGTGAATACTTTTGCAAGGCACTGTACATGGCTGTCAAATGAAGCCTGATATTCCAAAAACTATTAAACTGCTCAAGCAGTTCCAGTTCCAGTGTCTGTTCACCATACTAAATTAATGAGCTATGTTTATAGACATCTGCTGGCTGCAGATAACTTTATACATTAATTAGATGAAATAAGAAATAGTGACTTCAATACTTTGGTGCAACATCCTCTGAACACCACAGGACAGCGCCTGTAACACACAAGCTACAAAAAGTAGCCATCACTATCTCTGAACACAAGCGGTCATCTCACATCCCATTCACTGTATAGCTTGGTGCTGCCGGCATTGTTAGACAGTACATATGGACAATCCTTTATTGATGAAAATCTTGAAATTGATGTGGGGACAATACCAAATACCTAGCTAGTCTTGTTGAATCATTGAATCTTTTAGAGATGAGTTTTATGAGCTGGACTAGTTTATCTTTATTACTATTATTATCTCTCTATTGTCAAGTCATATCTAAGGTTTGTCATACAGTTTTTACTCTATTTGAGTTGTTAACTTTCTTTGTGGGATGGTAATAACTTTTCTAGCTATTAGTAAAACCCTCAGGTGTTACCAGGGAGTTATTGCTTGTGAAAGCTTCATGCTCTGATCTGAAAACATAAATATATATTTTTTTATTTGGCAAGTGACCATGGTATAAGTGGGATAATGCCCAACAAGATATAATCCATAATCAGAAGTTAATTGACTCTGTGTCACAAGCAACAGTGCTGGTCTCCACATCATCCATTAGTTCCTGGTAATGGCCACCTTGTCAGGCCCTTTACAACCCTTTACTTGTTTGTTCATTCACTACTCTCTCTATACAGCATAACATACATTCTAGTTTTTTCAATTGTAAGCAAGAAATTGAGATTTTTTATCATCATCATTTGACATCATCACTGAGAAGTGTCACACAATGGTAATCTTTTCATTCATTAAATGTTATGCAATGCACTCTGGGATTGTTAGTGGAGTGTACATGCCATTAAAACTACATTTACTTCTGTAACGTGAGGGTTCGGTATGTGGTGGTTTGAGCACTCTTAATGATAAAGAAGAGCAGGATGGAGACTGATAATTTCATTAAGCAGCACTTTACTTTTAACTGCACTTCAGCTACACAACAATGACAACAATACTTCCTTTTTCTGACACACATGTGATTAAACTATCCAATCAGAAGCTAGAAGGGCTGAGGTAAATGTACGGCAACCCAAAAGGTACATTCAGCACATTATGGCAGCTGTCTTGTCTGTGCTACTGAAAAGATTTAAACATGAAATTATGTAAATAATAACTGTTAACATAAATAAGTAAATAGTTACCTGTGTAAACATTAACACATTTTTAAACAAATTAACTCAAGAATGAAGACACACTCAACTCAGATTTTCACTCAAAGGGAAAACACAGGAAGCCAACTGCATTGACTCCCTTAAGACACACAACCACTGAACAAGGGGACTACAACCCCATTATATAATCTCCCAGTCAGCTGAGGGAAAATATAACAGGTTTGGGTGGCACTGTGTGGGTGGCAGCCTGTTACAGGCGTTTAAATTTAAAAAATTTAAAAATACCTACAAAATCAACAGTACATGCTACAGTTTTGAAACTTTCACCAAACTGTAGCCCCAATACTTCTGAAACTTTAGTCCACTTAAACTCATTACAAATTATGAAGTCCATCACTCAGTTTTTTTCAAAACCTGTAAAACTTGTAAAACCTATCTCCTCCCACAATTTTTGCTCAATTATCACCAAACTTGCTAGAGAGCATCTTCAGACCGTCCTCCACAAAACTTGTTTCTCGGATTTTTTATTTATCAAAAATTAAGCATCAAAATGTTTGACTGTAAACAGTACTGTAAACATATACTATCAAATTCTTGCTAAATACATTTTCAATCTTCGTGAAAAAAATTAGAATATTTTGGAGTTATGGTTGATGAAGTTTGGCAAATATCAGAATTTTATCTCAAAAACTGAATTTTTGAGAACATTTTGAATTCTGCTCTCATGGGAACAACTGGAGTCAATGTGAGAGTGGCATTTTTAAACATCAGATTTTTTCTAATGAAGCAAAACACTTAGAGTTAAAAACAAATCATTAACATTTCCATGCTGTCAAGATGCAATTTATGTATTATCAGATTTTTGTTCAGGTAACAGAATTTCTGACATTTTGACCATTTTTTAAATCTGCCTTGACAACAGCTCACTTCCAGCCAATTAGTTCAGTGAGTTAGGAGCTGGTTCTTGGGGGCAAGGGTTGTGGGTTCAAGACCCCGCAAGGATGATGACAGATCAAAATGTCCCCAACATGAAACACAAGACAATTGTCCTGATGGTGGCATCACAGCAAGCCTCTAAATGAAATAAAAACAAATAGCTTGGACTGGACCATGGGTGAAAGCTAACCAAATTTTGCATAAAGGTCGAGTCTCATGCCAGATTACCTCAGCTGTAAACCCAAGCCAATAGTCCTGATGGTGGCGCTACAGCAGGCATCTAAATTTCAAAACACTGAAAATTCATAACAAATCAACCTGCTAGAACTTCACACTTTCATCAAACTGTAGCCCCAGTACTAAAGAAACTTTTGTACATTTAAACCTATTAAAAATTATAAAGTACCATCACTCTGTTTTTTTTTTAAACTGTAAAACTTATAAAAACCTATCTCCTCCCACAATGTTTGCCTACAGTGCATGAAAATGTCTGACTGTGAACACTACTGTAAACATATACCTGCAAATTGATAAATAAATCTTCAATGTTCATGAAAAAATTGAACATTTTTTAGAGTCATGGTAGATGATGTTTGACAAATATCAGAATTTTACCTAAAAAACTGAATTTGTGAGAACATTTTGAATTCTGCTCTCATGTGAATAATTGCAGTCAATGCAACAGCATTTTCAAACATCAGTTATTCACTTATGGAGCAAATCAATCATTTTTAAAACCAAATTACCAACATCTCCATGCTGCAATATGTGTATTTTCAGATTTTTGTCTTGATAACTGAATATTTTACAGTGGTTTCAAATCTGCCTGCACAACAGTAAATGGCTTAATCAATTTGTGAAGCCACTGTTGTATTGCCACTTGCCAATTAGCTCAGAGTGATACATGACAGTCTTTGGTTCCAGAAGTTGAGAGTTCAAGCCTCAAGTGGTCCAAAATGAACATTGTTGTCAACTGTCTTGTCTTCCTAATTTGCCAAAAATAGCCCGGACCCGACCCATCGCTGCACAGCAGCTATAATTTTTATTTTGTATTTTTTAACTGTTTTAAAATTCTGATTCTGATTCTGATTCTGATTTTGATTCACTCAATAGCTTCTGATGACATGTGACCTAGATATTGAGAAACCTCTGTTCACATTAGGACTTTGATGAATCACTGATCTCTGTCCATTACATCAGCCATTCTCAACCTTGGGGTCCCGACCCCAATTGGGGTCGCGAGATGATTTCTGGGGGTCGCCAAATCATTTTGGAAAAATATATATTTATTTATTTATTTTTTATTCATTTATTGATTTTTTTATCAAAATTCATGTAGCGTCCGACCGGACGTTAGAAGGATGACGAGCGGTTGGGCTCAAACAGGCATTTTATTACTCAAAACCAGTTACTGTCGGCTGTAACTACACCAAAACAACAACAACGAACCTGTCCGCTTATCCCATGTCTGCCCTTCTCATTCACACATGCAGACAGAGCTCTCTCTCTCCCCCGCCCCTCACCTCATCACCACATAAGGCCATACGCGTTCACAGACAGGGGTCTGTGGGTCGTCACATTAATATTAAATCACATAATTTCAAACAGAGAGTTGTTTTAGTTGTTTTCTGCTTTATTGTTTGTCCAAAATTCATTGTATCAACGCGGCGTTTCTATGATTCTGATCTGTGCGTGTGAGATTCTGGTCAGTGAAGCACAGTGGGGGGGGGACACAAAGAAAAAGAGAGAAAAAAAACAGGCGCGTTGTTGTTTTAGCCACAGCTGCAGCAAGTTTGCTAGCAGGAAAAATGGATCGATGGCTTAAAAGAAAAAGTGTTCCAGCACACGACAGTCAGCAGCAGCAGCAGGGGTCCCAAGATCAGCCAGCAGAACCACCACCTGAGAAACTTATGGCACTGGGGGCGACACCGGCGGCTGATAAGGGGGTCGAGGCTCCGTAAATATCAGCCCGACTTTGGGCTTTTCCTGCACAACAAAAAACAGCATTGACTACCCACAGTGTGTCATTTGCTCTGAAGCCAGTCAAACTTAAAAGACATTTAGAGACCAAACACAGCAGCTTAATTGATAAGCCAATTGATTTTTTTCAGCGCAGGGAGCAAGAACTAAAAAGGCAATAAACAGTGGTGAGCGGGCCGGTTCTAGGCATGGGCACGGGGGGCAATGCCCCCCCAAATGCTTCGGCTGCCCCACCAAACCGACCCTGCTTCATTCCGAAAAAAAAAAAAAAAAAATCAAATATATAATATTGTAACGTATTCCCATAAATGCTGCTCAGAGTAATCACAGTCCACGGCTCTTCTGCCAACAGAGCCGGTGTCTCTCTCTCTCTCTCTCTTGTACCGTGCATACAGTCAGTAGCAGCTTCTCTCAGTTAGCATCACATTAGATACTACGGACACTCCAGGCTTGTTAGTTGTTAGCATGTCGGCTAGCAACTGCTAGTAGTAGCCTAGTCCCATCGGCGGCTGCTGCCGAGTTTGTCTCTGTCTCTGTCTCCGCGGCATGGGAAGCATTACACGAGCCTCACCCACCCCCGCCGACAGGATTAAACAACACACGTTAGTGAGAGGGGACTCCATAACCTGTAACTTCAGGTTAGCGCCGCCGGCCACTGTTTAACGTTACTTCCTGGGGCCAGAGCCTCCGACAGCGGCTAATCTGAGGCTGCTGGCATCTGGCAGGGAGAAACAGGGAACCCAGGCAGGCACACACGACTTTCCAAAGCACGAGAAAGTGGTGCACAATAATATAGCATCAACCAATCAGACAAGATCTATTTATTTATTTTTATAGCGCTGTTTACAAAATTGCTTTGTCACAGATTATAAAGAAACTTAGATTTTGCCCCACCACCAAATTTCCCAACCTCCCTTCATATCTACCACGATGAATTTGGGTAATTTGGTGGTGGGGCGAAATGTATGTGACAGATTGACAATCTTTAACGTTGGCTGATGCCAGAGGAACCACAAGCCCTTATGGGCCGGCCGATTATCACTCTGTTCCCTGTCTAGCGTTATTTAAAGGCTAAATTACAATTTAGTCTCTTCAAGTCCTCCACATCTGTTGAAAAATCAATCTGATCACTAATTATATACCACATACAAGTCTCTGTATCACACTCATGGTTACCTTCTACAGTCACAAACTTTTACATCAGTCTGCGTTGTTTTGTAGTGAATTTCTTATTCAGATGTGCATGGTTTGAAATAATACAAATCTACCTCCATTTTTTTATTTGATTATTTGTTTGCAAAAGTTAAAAATGAAGCAATGCCTTCTGGGAATTTCAAGACTGAATCGAGTGGACCGCATCTGCGTGGTTGTTGGAAGTTGGAGATTGAAAATTGGAAACTGACTGAGATTAAGCTAGCAAAAAAATGAATGGAGGCATCAAGAGATACAAGGGGTGAGCAGAGAAAAGAGAGAGAGAGGAATTTGAGAGCACTGTAGGCTGACGGTGAAAAATGCTGCAAACCGACTGATTTCTTTTTAAAATCAAGTGCAGCTTCATCTAGAAGAGGTAAACATGGATAACAAATGATGGCAAGACATTTTTATTATGGAACGGCTGGCTCTGATGATTTAGTTTTTTTTTATGCATTGGGGTTATGCATTCATATGTCCATGTTGTGGTGCAGTTGTTTATAGCATCACTGGGGCTCAAAAGTGTGTGTTCTTTCCGTGCGTCAAAAGTTCTATCTGCCAGTTGCGCAATATTTAGGTTTAGATTCCATTTAATATTAGATAACTAATTGTAATTGGGCATTGATAAAGTTGTCCTACATCGGGGAGGTGGAGGTGGGCTTAAAATGTAAAATGCCAATTACATTGTAACTTCAAATTTAAATAGAAAATATGTTAGTAGCCTGACATCAATAATTTGTTGGCCACAGAATTTGTTTTCTTCGTCAATCCAGAAAAAGAATTCCCGTTAGAGCTTTGCCGATGGAACCATGGCGAATCTGCAATTCTTACGTCTGGGTTGGCATTATAGACTGGTAGGCATACAAAAAAACGTCATCCCTATGGCACTCAAAACAGTAGCAGTTGGTGACCCATCAACATTTCTTACTGCCCCCCCAATCAAGGCAGTCTAGAACCGGGCCTGGTGGTGAGTGAATATGCTACAGTCCCTGCTAAGGCCCTGGCAGCTTCATATGAGGTCGCATATCTGGTGGCTCAATGGAAAAAGCCTCACACGATCGCGGAGAGTCTCATCCGTCCTGCAGCTGTAGCAATGACAAGAGCAATGCATGGAGAGAAAATATCTAACACTCTTTTAACCATTCCCCTGTCAAATGACACCGTGGGGCGCCGTATTCAGGACATAGCAAATGACATTAAAGATCAACTCACTGACAGAGTGAGGAAGAGTGGAAGATTTTCCCTGCAAATTGATGAGTGCACAGATGTGTCAGGAGATGCGCAGCTGCTGGCCTTCGTGAGGTACAGCTACGAAGGGGAAATGCACGAGGATATGTTGTTTTGCTCATCAATGGAGGGAACATGCACTGGACGGGACATTTTCAACAAGCTCAGCAGTAACATACAAAAAGAGGGACTGCGATGGGAGAGCTGTGTATCTGTGTGCACAGATGGAGCTGAAGCTATGCAGGGGGCAAGAAAAGGTTTGAGGGCCTGCGTGTTGGAGGTAGCCCCCCATGTGAAATTTCTGCACTGTATGATCCACATGGAAGCACTTGCTGGCAGGTGTCTGGAGCCAGAGCTTCGTGATGTTCTCCAAACATCAGTTAAGATTGTTAATTTCATTAAATCACGGCCACTGCAAAGCAGACTCTTTGCCACACTCTGTCATGAAATGGGATCAGACCACGATGCACTTCTCTTTCACACAGAGGTCAGGTGGCTTTCTCATGGCAAAGTTTTAACAAGGCTCTTTGAACTGCGTGAGGAGGTCCGCATATTTTTATCAGACTGTAGTTCTCCCCTTGCTGACTATCTGACTGACCCAAAGTGGGTCGCGAGCCTCGCATATTTAGCCAGCATTTTTGACAAACTAAACAGCTTAAACTTGTCCCTTCAAGGTCCAAACACAAATGTCCTAACTCTCTCTGATAAGGTCACAGCATTTAAGAGAAAGCTGGAGCGGTGGGCTGTGTGAGTGGAAGGGGGAAGTGTTGAAATGTTCCCTGAGCTTGATGACTTTATGGAGAGTTACGACATAACCATTCAAACTATGAAACGAATTATTGCCTCTCACCTCAGGAGCCTGCTTGAAAGTTTCAATAAGTACTTCCCAGATGATGACACGCCGGAAAAGTACGACTGGATACGCCAGCCTTTCACCACCTCCACCGCATATCATATCTATCACCTGTCATCAGAGCTGCAGGACGCCTTGCTCGATCTCTCCTCTGACCGCACATTACAGACCGCTTTCTCGGCATGCGCACTGGAGGAGTTCTGGTTGTCAGTAGCTACAGAGTACGCAGCACTGTCAAAAGCTGCAACCGATGTACTGTTTCCATTTGCATCCACATATCTGTGTGAAAAGACCTTTTCTGCGCTGACATACATGAAAAACAAATAGAGATCACGACTCCTCAGAGTTGAGAGTGATCTTCGCGTGGCCGTGTCTAACATAAAGCCAAGAATGCAGCTGCTGTGTTCAAACAAGCAGGCCCAGCCATCACATTAAATAGTGGCTGCAGCTAGTTGGCTTTGTGAAGAAAAAAAAGAAGAAGACATTTATAGAGTTAGGAGTTTTTGTTAACAAAATATCTCTGCTTTGACAAGGAAAGGGGCCGAATGAGCAGATTGACAGTCTTAAGTTGTTGTTATGACAAAATGTTATGATGTTCTATTTCATGTTTAAGTTCTCAGCAACATAGATGTTTAAAATGAAACATAGGCTGTTTTTCTCCCCAGTATGTTTTGTTAGTTGCGGCTTCCTAATTAGCAAGCGCTGGTTATCGTTTTATTTCATTACAAAGAAAAATAAGTTTGCGTTATTTGTTTACATTTTAACCGGCTCAACTACCAGCAATATGATGGGATGTAGCGACCATTGTCGGTCTGTTACTCACGTGAAAACTTAGCCTCTTGATGCTTTTTGATGTTTTTCAAAAACATCATATCATAAGATGATAAAGAAAGTTATAGCTGAAGTGTGATCATAAGTACTGTCTGATTTGTAAATGCGACGGGCGTTGTTTCAGCACCGCGGACAGCGCGCGCGGGCGGGGGGGGGCGCGGACAGCAGTGCATGTTAAATTGGGGGTCGCGACCCAAAAAGGTTGAGAACCACTGCATTACATGATTAAGAATAAAATGGAGCCACATAAATATAGTTACTTAGGTTTATTTTATTTTTCTATGGTATTCTCTGTTGTGTCATTTGCAATTGTTACACAAGCACAACAACAGAACTATATAGTTAGCTGATTTTCTAAAAGAAAGAAAGATGCTGTGAAAAAAGAAAAGGAGTCCTGCAAGTATGGTGACGCTTAGCAGAGGGAGGGAATTGCCAACTGCAAGATGGACTGGAAGTTAGTTAAAACGATGGCAATGCTTATAGCAGCTTTAAAGCAATTCTTGTGCAGTAGTTTCAAGAGTCTGTGTGGGTGATAGTCAAGGTGGCTGGATGGGTCATACAGGAGGCTTCAAAGTCACGTTGTGTTTCATAAATAAGTTAGTGTAGGTAACTTACATTACGTGAGTGATGTACTTAAAAACGAACACAAAACATAAATTATGCGCCGGATTGATCTATACTTGTCAATGTCCACTCATTCAGACAATATGTGAGTTGTTTTAATATGTTTGTCATTTGTTTGTTATTTGTTGAATCTGTAGATCTTATTCAAAGTGGAACTATCACTGGTCTCTTGTTTCCAATGGAGAATTCAAGAGGGTCACCAGCACTGCAGGTGAAGCAGAAAAAAACAAGCCCAAGATCAAATTCAAAGTTGTCCCCCCTCCCCCCAAACCTAAACCACCTCCTCCTCCTCATCCGCCTCCTCCAAAGAAACCAGCTCTACCCAAACCTCACAGGCCAAAACGCACAGTTGAGGTGGATGTGTTCCGGCTGTGTTGGAGAGAATCCTGGATGACCCTTAAGCCTCCAAAGTATCTTTACCTGAAGGCCAAGGAGTTGAAAGCCAGAATCCCAGGATTCGTAACCATAAAGCTGCCTGATCACAGGAAGTACAAACTACCAAAGGAGTATGGATCAGAGGCTGAATGGGTGTTCCCTGCTGATAAATGGAGTCACTCATGGAAACAGGTACTGAGACAGACAAAAACTGGATTTATGTTGAAATACACTAAAACCCAGAGTCCTTGTTATGGGTTAAGTGTGTGAGCCAGGGAAGGTGAGTTTTAGCTAAAGCTGGAAAGATACAGTGTGGTCTTGCTATACCGACACATAAGGGGGTATGGGCTCCTTTTAGGCCACAAGAGTGCATGGAACATTAATTAAATTAAATATAATAAAATGTAGGTAACTGGTTAAAAGTCAGCAGTATGACTCATTATCCTCTCAAAATACTAGGCTCCAGGGGACAGAAAGCTGACAACTTACTGATGAAGTGTTTTTCATTGAACTTGCTGTGACAGCTGTGTTGATGCTATGTATAATGTCGTGTTCATTTAGTATGAGTGACACATATTTGAGCTTATCAAAAAAATTTTGGCTCATGCGAACTAGCTCTGCTAGATTTCTGGCTTAGCCTCATTTGTTCTTCAGTGTCATTAACTCTTCCTAGTCAAGTAGACTCTGGTTCTCCTCTCAGTCCCATCATACACTGAACTGTCATCATTTTCATTTCATTTTGTTTAACAAATAGACACAGACAGAAACTAAACCAAACTAGCTAAAGTGAAACTCTCACCAAAATGGAACTTTTTTTGTTTTTTTGTTAATGTGTTTGAGTCAAACCTTTGTGTAAAAGCATAATTACGATGAAAGAGGCACTTTTAAGATTGCCAGCATCAAAGTCGCTATTTTTAAAACACTAAGAAGGCTCGACACAACATGAAACTTTGCTTGTGGTATCATAAGGGTCTATACACATGAATGCGAGCATTGAGAACATTGTTTGTGTACAAGAGTTTGCTAAAAAGACAGTTTTTGAACAACTCACAATAGCAGTAGCTTGTTCCGCTAGCCACCGTCATAGCAGCCAAGAAATATCGATCTCCGAATGCGACGTAACCTGGACGAGAGTTAAGGTGGACCGCTACTGTCTTCCGGCAACAACTATCCACGATATCTCATGTGTTTTTTCAAGCTTTTCATTTCAGTATTGTTTCTTATATGAGGCTACTTTTTCAACATCAAGGTCAATATTGTTTTTCGCTAATAACAAAACAAGGAATTATCCGTGCATTTATATGAAACTAAGCTTTAGGAGCGTTCCACCTTAACTCTCCTCCATGTTACATTACATTGGAAATTCGATACTCCTCACTGGCAGGACAGCGGCAAGCGGGAGGAAACATCTGCTAACATGAGTTGTCCAAAAACCTTTTTAGTAAACTCTGTGTACACAAACAATGTTCTCAATGCTCGTGTTCATGTGTAGAGACCCTGGTGATACGACGAGCAAAGTTTCATGTTGTGTCCAGCCTTCTTACTGTTTTAAAAATAGCAATTTTGATGCTTTGGCTAATTTGCCCCAAGCACTCCCATTGAAAATGAGTTTGACCCGAAAACGAAAATATAGTAAATCTTAAAAGTGCCTCTTTCATCATAATAATGCTTTTACACAAAGGTTTGACTCTGTTGCATTTGGCGAGAGTTTCACTTTAAGGCAGGCACGATTCGCACTTTGAGACTTAAACCAGAAAAGCAAAGACTATTTTTGACCATGATAGTACACTACAAAAAAATATTATGGTAATATTCCATTGTGCATGGCATTGTGAGAAAGCAAAATCATTCAACAGTCTCAAACTTAAATGAAATGTGTCTACTTAAAACATGAAGGGTATGTGCTGATGTCTCACCTGTTGTACAGCTTAAATCAATCTTACATCCGCTTATAATAAACATCATTGACCTTCTCAAATCACAAGCGATGACCTGTGGGATAGGTAGAAAATGACCAGTCAACACTTCACCAGTTAACCATTATTTGTCTCCATTGTTCTGGTCCCCAGATGAAGTGTTCTGCCCGGTTGAATTGCTCCGAGGTGAAACAATTCCAGTGGGATGTTTTGTATGAAAAACAAATGGTTTGCACACCAGAGATAGAAATCTTTGCTCTTCCTGTCTGGGCCGGTACTTGGAAGATCATGAACTTTGCCTTTAGACAGCAGAAAAAGGAGTGGGACCATATCTGGCCAGACTATCAACAAGACCTCAGCAACAAGTCTGACAAAGTACAACATCTAGAGGAGGAGGTGGGGACCAAAATCCTTGAAATAACTATTTTATTGTTGTTTTGTGCTCTTTCAACTTTGATGACCTTATAGAAATAAACTGAGACAGGAAATACTGACACATACATTTTATGTCAGTGGCCAGATATTACCACTTAGCAGGAAACACATGTTTTGTTATTGTTATTTAAAAATGTATATTGTAATAATCAAACAGGACTGGCTCTCAGACTGGGAAGATTCATGGCAAATGTCTGGGGCAGAACTTGAAGACTCCACAGATGACAAGACACTAACAGCAAGCTCCTCCACCACCAAAACCACAGCCATTGTGAGGATAAAAAATTACTTCCTGCCAGGCTGGAGTGACTCCTGGTTTCTTGCTGCAGCTGCTCCAGAGGAAGCAGAAGAATATCAAAAGAACTGGAGCTCCTGTTGGGGATACTGGCAGCAGATCAGGTGGGTCAGCGCTGAGAGTTCCATGCCTGACCATTGTGTTTTCTAGTTAAGCTCATCTCTGAGGCTTCTTCAGTTCCAACTAACTGGAGGAGAGTTGCAGGCTTTTAAACTCTGTGTAGGTGTGTCCGTACAGAGTCTAATGTTTTAGACATTACTTATTGTGTGTTTAAAGCTAGGGTCTACAATCCTGGAGAGCTAGCAAGAGAGCTAGCAAGATTTGAAAGTGGCACCTCCTCTAAGTTCCACCCCCCTCCCCATCCCGTCAGTGCTCCGTCCAAAGCCACTCCCCCACAAACTTTAACATGCATCTGGCAGTGGGACTCAGCAGGGAGAAGGAGATGCTGGAGCAAGACGCAGCAATTCAACTGAATTTACCATGGAACAGACAGGTAGTCAAGCGCCAAAATAACAAACTACATCCGGTTACTTTTCAAAATAAAACACTCCATGTTGACACCAGCACACATCGTGAGGCCAGCTGTCTACCGTACTGCGTCGTGGGGACTCAAACCGCAACCGGTGGGGATTGCCGGAAGGCGGAGCAAAACCGGATCGGAGCTGCAACGCAGCAGACCCCTATCCAGTGGAAATTGGGCCGACTCATTAGCCATTCTCATGGCTAAAAACAACACACAAAGAAGCTAACGTTAGCATTGGGCTGATACGAGGTACAAACGTAGCCAAGTTGGCAAACCTCACATATTTCATGAAAATAACAAATCCCCCTAAAACAGACAAATAATTACCTGTCCAACAGAAAGAGAGCAACCTCTGCATCACTTATCAGGCCCTTCACATGCCCCAGTTGTCTCCACTGCTCAAACGCCGCACCGATGTTGACTCGGTCGACTTCTTTCTTTATCCAGAGCCTTTTTCGTTGCAGCCTTTTCTGCCTCAGGCTTTCTTTTCCTTGCCTTTTTAGCGGGGTGAGCTGTTACAAGTAACGCTGGCTGCATTTTCTCTGCCATTGTCACCAAATGAACGTCTTCTCCTGCAACTCCGTATTTCTGCAAAGGAGTGTGCAGAATATTTCCGGCATCAGTGAAACGTAACGTGTGCGCGCGCAGAGGAGGGAGGGACAGAACGAGACATGAAGGCATCTGACCAATCCGTCCATCTGGCCAATCCGTGCTATCCGGCCCAGACAGCACGGATTGGTCAGATGCACGGATTGGTCAGCTTTTTCTCAGTCCTGCAGCTGCCACAGAGGTCCGATTATTTTCGTTCCTTTTTCTGAATACATAATGTATTGACTACTCTCAGGATAGCAGAATCATTTCACCCAGTATAACAAAATGTGTTTCTGAACAACATTACAGACCCTAGCTTTAAATGTGCAAATGAGGCATTATTCTATTAGATATGCACTAATTTGCATACATTTCAAGAAAACACTGGATAAAGCCAGGTTCAAAGTTCTTGTTTTATTTTGTTGACATATTATAGCCAAAGGTTTTTATAGAGGGAATTTTGGATATCTCTTTTATCACTCCATAAATCAGAAAATACTGTCAAAACTTTCATTCATACTTCCCAACGCAGCTTCCATAATTCTCGTCCAGGAAAAAGGCAGAAACAGGTGTGGAAAACACAACAAACCTTAAGAAAAACAAAAAAACGACCCCAAATCACAGAGATGCCGATTTGCACGGGATTAATATTATCACATGACCTCTGTGTTTGGTGAAATATGATAGGTAATTTGCAGTGGAATTTTACTTTACAAATTAAAGCTGCGAGCAGCGTTGAACGGGCCCTCGCAGTCCACGCGCTTCGGGGCATGCTGCTGTCGATGCATGCTGCCGTCGGGGCATGCTCAAGCAACACCTTCCGCTGAGGAAGTCGTTGCTTTATAATTCGGTGGCCTGCTATTGCCGGTGTGAAATAATGTACGCTGAAATCATAAAAACTGTGTGAACTGCTGCATGATTCCCCGGACAAAGACTGAGTCGATGGTCCGCCCCTGGAGCTGGCTGAAGAGAATGTGCACACGAGGCATGATGCAATGAAATAGTTTCAGGAAGAAGCTGAAAGCATCATCCTCCAGTAGCAAACCTTCCAGCTTCTCGTACAGTGGTAGGCTCAAACTCCCCTAATGGTTTCAAAACACTGGATGATGTCACCTTTGTGCTAAAACAGTGTTCACTGCACAGATATGGAAGTTCCATCTTAAGGGGGGTACACACTACAGGATAATCGGGGTGATTTTTGTCCCGATTTCCCCCTTACGATCAAAGCCAGCAAAGGAACGATTATCTGATGTTTGCAAAGGACATCGTGTCTGATTTTCCTGCGGCGTGGGGTGTGTTAAGAGTGATTTTGTCCGGTCAGATCTGCTCGGAAGACGTCGGAAGGAGAGATCGTAAATAATGAACATGTTTAATATTTGCGACTAGAAATCCTGTAATGTGTGGGGTGTTCTGAGCGGAGCCGAGCACACACAGCGTGTGATGTCACGTGTACCGGACAAACAGCCAATCAAGACGCGAGCTGAGTCAGCTGTGTTTCTCCGTCAGCCTTTTATTTACCTGTTGCCATGGTTACCCGCAGTACCGGGGGCTAGAGCGCACAGCGCTGCTCTCGAAGCTATCTGTAATACTTGTGACAATTTTTACTCACCTCCAACTCGTGCTGTAACACATACAGCCCACACTCTCGCCGTCTCCATGACTTTTTCAGCCAGTAATAGGCCTAAAACAACCACCACTGCATCTTCCGGTTCGTCCGCCATGTTTGTTCACACTGAAGTCACGTTTGACCACGCGAGATTAGTAATATTGAGCGTGAAGAACCTGATACTCTGCTGAAGAATCGGTTAGTGTGTGGTGTGCACTACGGAGAACACCACACACTATAAGATCAGCAGAGAGAGATCTTGTGCGATCTGTCTTTTGTTATCATCAAGTGTGTGGTCTCCTAATCTGTGAAGGTTTGAAAAATCCTGTAGTGTGTACCTGCCTTTACTCTGTTTGCTCTTGGGAGTCTGTGTGCCACCACTCTGTCACACACACTGGTTCTCTTGGATGATCTTGAAAAAAAATCCAGGGAATCCAGCTAGGTCAGAGAAGAACTGATTAACTGATGGGATGGGAGATGTCACCTGCTGCATGATAAAAGCTGAAGAGGAAGAAATTGCAGCTCATGGAGGAGTTGCTGTTGTGCTTTTCCCTCTGGGGCTTTAGCAGCCAAAAGTGTAAGTCCTACCTCTGAAATAAGACCATCAGCTGAAAGCCAACAAGATTTCCTACATTTCTATGTATATATTGTCTATGTCTTCCATCTGCTCTCCACTGTAGCGATGATGTCACGCACTCTAGCTCACGCAATACACACCCATTGTAAAATCAGAAGACGGCCTAAAAATCCTTAAAACTAAAACTCTGATGATTTGAAAACTGAATACATGCCCAATAGTTTGAGGTCTTCTGACTCTTTATAAGTTAGAATGGTGTGTCTAGCTCAAAGTATGAGGGACAAGGAGAGGTTGAAGGTCGATGAGTTTTGAAGAGGACTTGAAGATTTCCCCATTTAATCCCATTGACACTAATTAGACTGCCACCAGAGCACCGCCTATAGGTCGATTTGCACCAAATTTTACACAAAGCCTCATCAGGCCTTACCACACAATGATGAACATTTACGTGATAATCAGACAGTATTTTGTAAAGATATGCAAGATTGTCTGTCTTAACACAATATGCAGGAATTTGTCATTTTATATTTCCGGCAGTTTATGGACTATCAAAATTCTTTTGATAACTTTTTGTCAGGAGGGTCCAAAGATGCTACATGCGAAGTTTGGTGCAAATTGGTCAAATCGTCTAGGAGGAGTTCGAAAAAGTAGGTTTTTCATTTGTCATGATTTTGTGAATTGAAAGTTATTGCAAAGTGGGCGTGGCCAACACCACACAATTTAGCTCTATTGAGGGAACATGTAGACATAAGGTTTAACAATGTGCGATACATTATGTGGGAGTTATGGGCCAAAAACGTTTTCACGTGTAAAATAGTGGAAAATAGTGCCACCTGCTGGTGATTTTTGGTGTGTGAGTCACAGGGGCCATTCTATAGCACCTCTATGAATTTCATTTCCATAAGTGTTATGGTGTGGACACAGGGCCAAATATAAAATTGAATTGGCACCAGAGCGCCACCAAGTGGCGGATGGGTAAACCCTTTATCAGCTGTCCTCAGGACGGCACTGACAATAAATGTACAAAGTTTCGCGTTAATCCGATGAACCGTTGTGGAGATATAAAATACTTCAATGTAAAGAGCACCACCTTGTGGTCATCGCCTAAAATTTTGCACAGGGCCTCAGGTGCTCATGGGGAAGTAGTATCCGGAGTTTCATGTCATTAGACCTGACCACTTCCTGTTTTGAACCATATCTGCAGGAAGTTGTTATTTAATAACTTTAAAATAATTTGTCCTAATTACAATCCCTTAATAACTTTTTGTCAGGAGGGTCCACAGATGCTGTGTGCCAAGTTTCGTGCAAATCGGTGAAATCACCTGGGAGGAGTTCGAAAAAGTAGGTTTTCGAAATTTTGCGACATAGCGAAAAAAAACGGTTGGCTGAAATGGGCGTGGCCTATACCACGAGATTCAGCACAATTCACTGAACGCGTGGATATAAGGTTTTTGAATGTGCGACAAAGTATATGGGAGTTATTATCCAAAGCGCACTTTCCTTAATAAGAGCGCCATCTAGTGGCAGGAATTCAGGACGACAATAGATTATAAAAATTTTCGCAAGGTGTGACTTATATTCCAAGTTTGGTGAGTTTTGGGGTATGTTCAGGCAGTGAAAAATGCGATCATTTTGGACAAAGAAAAATAATAATCATTTGAAATACAATAGGGTCCTTGCAGGTTCCCTGCTTGGGCCCTAATTACGGACATGGCAGATTTGCATGGGATTAAGATCACAGACGACCTCCGCAATTATTACAAATTACTGGAGGTCCCCAGGTTATACTAGTCCCGTCCGAATAGGGAATCGGAAAAAGTTGCATTCCATCAAAACACAAATTGTCTTTGACGCATGTTCAATATAATGAACATTGTTGCGAAATGGCCCGGATAAACACTCGATTCCAGCCTGACCCATTAAAACATTGTCAGAAAATTCAAATTTTTTGGAACTGAGATGTTTATAAAACCTTTTAACGAAATCAGTTCAAAAAATGTTTCTATATCATTTTGTTTATGAGATATTTTTTGTATCACATTTGATACTTTTTGCTCACAACAATGTTGATTTTAGATACAAATCAAATTGTGCAAATAACATTTTGAAAATATATAACATCTTAAGCAGTTTCTCTCATTGTTTTTTTATACATAAAACTTTTCACAACCTTTTTCTTTCACTTTGTGGTCGGCACAAGAACAGTTTCGGTCCTTGTTCAGGCAAAGATGCACCTTACACCTTCACAGTAGGCATGTGAGAGGTGATTGCTGGTGCAGTGCTTGCAAAATAGTGTGTGGTTGTATTGTGGTAGGATTGATGTTGATTACATTACAAAAATGTGACATGACCATTCAGGGATAAATACCTGCAGTATCAAATTTGATACACACATTTTTAACACAGTTTAACTGTAATATAAAGAATGAATCATGGAGTAATTATGCATTGATTCAATACAGAACATATTTACTTGAAAAAAATGAGTAACAATATAAATGTTATTCCTACTGTAACTTCTTGAAAATTAGCAAAGATTTTCCTGCCAAAAGTGTGAGAATAATTTAATGACAGCGGCCATTTTGGAAAAGCCAAAAAAAGTCCTTCCACTGCATGCAGTGGAATGATTATCCACTAGTGGGCAGAATACATGTATCAGGTAATATACAACAGGTTTTTAAGGAAAGTATTGATTATGTTGACAAGATAGAGGTCTCAGAAACTTGCATATCAAATATGATACAAATGGTCAAATAGGGTTGACAACTGTGCACACCAGGTGATACAAGAACACCTTTCATGCACAGAAACGCATGTTAGCAAGAGCTGTGTGGTATAACAACACAACATCAAGATTGAACTTTCAATTTGTTTATTATCATTTGTAAGACTTATTTGAAAAATAATAAAACCCATATTATGACTCTATCTTACAGGTGGTGCAAGGCTTCAATAAAGTCCCACCATCAGCATAGCGACATGCTGACTATGAGACGTAAAACCACAAACCTCCTCCTCACATTTCAGCTTGACGATGAGATCACAGATAGCACAGAGTGGGCAGAGGCCTGGATGACTCCAAAACAATGGATCTCACCAGAAGTTGTAGAACTGGATGAGATGCAGGAGGAAGGAGGGCTAGAGGAGATGATGGAAGTCACGGACGAGGAGGGGGATGGGGAGGAGGGGGAAGAGGAGGAAGATGAAGGAGTAGACAATGATGAGGATGAAGGAGTAGACAATGAGGACGAGAAAGAAGATGTTGATACGAATGAAGAAGACCAAGAGGAGGAGGAAGATGAAGGAGTGGAGGAGGAGGAGGGGGGAGGAGGAGGAGGAGGAGGAGGAGGAGGAAGAGGAGGAAGAGGAAGAGGTCGACAATGAGGAAAAGGACAAAGTAATACACAAGGCGGAGGATGAAGCAGTAAACAAGATGGAGGAGGACAGAGGTAAATATAAGGAGGAGGAAGGTGAAGAAGAGGATGAAGATGAGGAGGAGGATGAAGCAGTAAACAAGACAGAGGAGGTCAGAGATAACTATAAGGAGGAGGAAAGTGAGGAAGAGGACGAAGACGAGGTGCCGGCTGAAGCAGTAAACAAGACGGAGGAGAACAGAGGTAGATATAGGGAGGAGGAAGTTGAGGAACAAGATGAAGACAAGGAAGAGGAGCATGTACAAAAGAGCAACAAAGACACTGAAGAGCTTATGGAGGAGGAGGAGGAGGAGGAGGATGAAGAACAAGAAGAGGAGAGGGAAAAACAAGGACACAAGGAGAAGGAGGAACAAAACAGAAACCAAAGTGACGAGGAGGATGAAGAAGAAGATGAAGAGGAGGAAGAAGAAGACAAAAAATCAGACAAGGATGGGACAGAACTTGTAGTAGACAGGGAGGATGAGGAAGAAGAAGTAGGGGAGGAGGAGGAGGAAGAGGAGGTGAAAGACACAGTAGAAAAAGATAAATACCAAATTGATGAGGAGGAGGAGGAGGAAGAAGAGGAGGATGCAGCAGAAACAGAAAAAGATAAGTTGGACAAATTATTTAAGGAGTATGACAAAGGAATTGAGGAGTTGGAGAATAAAGAAGTTTATAAGGAAGTGGAAAAAATAGCAAACAGAAAGGACAAGGAGGATGAAAAAACAGACAAAAACAAGAACGAAAATGGAGAAGATGAGGGCGGGGAGGAAGACAAAAGTGTAGACAAGGAAAAGGAGGATGAAGAAGATGATGAGGAAGAGGATGAGATGGAGAATGAGGTGAAGGAGGAGGAGGAAAAAGATGTAGACACTGAGGACAAGGATAAAGAAGCTGACCAGTTGGGAGAGGAGCAGGAGGAGCAAGAGGAAGAGGAAGACGTAGAGGAGAAAGAGGATGAAGAAGATTTAGAGGAGGAGGGTGAAGAAGACATAAAGGGGGAGGAGAGTGAAGAAGATGTAGAGGTGGAGGGGGGTGAAGAAGATGTAGAGGAGGAGGAGGATGAAGACGACATAGAAGAGGAGGGTGAAGAAGACGTAGAGGGGGAGGAGAGTGAAGAAGATGTAGAGGTGGAGGGGGGTGAAGAAGATGTAGAGGAGGAGGAGGATGAAGACGACATAGAGGAGGAGGGTGAAGAAGACGTAGAGGGGGAGGAGGATGAAGAAGACATAAAGGAGAAGAAAACGTTTGACAGAGACATGGAAGAGGAAGACTTAGACAAAGGGGAGGACGAGAAGGACAAAGAAGCAAGCACGGAGGACAAAGTAAACAAGAAGGTGGGAAATGAAGAAGATCAAGGGGAGGTGAACGAAGAGGTAGAAGAAGGGGAGGAGGAAGAAGAAGACGAGGAGAATGAAGCAGACGAAGAGCAGGGGAAAGAAGAGGACAACAAAGACGGGGACGAGGACATTAAACATATACACAAGGAGGAGAATGACAAAGTAAATAAGAGAGACAAAAGGGATGAGGAGGTCCAAGAAGTGGACAATGAGGAGGATGAGGTGGAAGAGGAGGAGGAGGATAAAGAGGTAGATGTGGAAGAGGAAACCGACAAAGAAAATGATGAAGTAGATGAGATGATAGTGAAAAGAGAGGACAATGACCATGACAAAGATGACAGGAGGGACAAGGACAACAAAGTAGACGAAAAAAAGAAACAAATCAAATGCAAACCCAGTGTGCCACTCCATCTGCAGTTCCATAAAATCAACACCTCCTTTAATTCCTGGAAGCAGTCGTGGATGGTGGCAGTAGCTCACAGAGTGGGAGATGAAGAAGAAGAATATGAGGAGGAGGGGGAGGAGGAAGAGGAGTGGCGAGCTTGGAAAGAGTCATGGAGAATCTGTCGCTGGAAGAAGCTGGATGAGGACGAGGTGGTGTGTTTCTCCACTGAACACCGGACTCAGAGGTACATGGGACTGATGCATGAAGAACAAGGTGTGCCAAAGAGCAAATGGAATCGTAGCTGGAAGATGACCAAGACTGCAGCAAAGGATGTAGACATTGAAGTAGAACAAGAAGAGGGAGAAGAGGAAGAGGAGGAGGAAGAGGAGGAGGAGGAAGATGAAGAGTTGGAGAAAAGTTCAAATGTCCTAAATGCTCAAAGATCCTGAGTTGTGAAGTACACTGGTATTTTACAACCCACACCTTAATACTGTTCTTGGTATTAACAACTTGTCTTACACTTTGAGCAGAGTTCCTAAAATCAACCCAAATTTGCCAAATATTTGATTGTTTTAGTTTCTCGTGTGTTCAGACCAGTTAGGCAAGTTGCTTAAAAACCATTACACATCCCTCACTGAAATAGTAAGGAGAAAAATAAGGAGAATCTGCACCAGCAGGGTGGAATTATGGATACCACAGCAACAGATTCAAGGGGCTTTCTCTTTCTTTTTCCATGTTTTTCTTTTCTTACACTGAATTAAAAAGTTCACTGACGATGTCCAATGGTCTGATGTTAGCCTGGTGTGTGAGGGCCTTAATCTGTACCTGGATTTGCATCTGATCCGGGTGGATGCACTCATTTTCGCTTCTTGTAAGGCACAGCGATCTGGCTGGTGTTGAAGTAAAGGATGCTGGCTTGTAATTGCTTTTCCAACCTTCCAATATCATTCAATCAGCACTGAGTTTGAAAGGGCTGAAGTAAAACGTAATAATAATAATAATGTTTTGCCATGATGACACACATACAGACTCACAAGGTGGACACAGTACCAGCCAATGCTGTATAGGTGGTGATACAGACATGCAGGCCATCAAACTGCTAGATAGTTTCACAATTTTTTCAGGAGATTTGTAAAAAAATAAGATTCTTCATCATTAACTTGTATTGTAGCACAGGTAGAAAAGCATCTGGGCATTGGCCTACTGATGCCACTGACTGCATCACCTGGTCTCGTGACCTCTGTGGTCTTGTTCTGTCTGTCCCATCTGTCCAAGAGTCTCTCCACTCTTTACTGTCTATTTTCCTGCTTCGGCTTTGGGATATGTTGTTGTGCACATGTTTTTCCTTTTGGCTTATTTTGTAAAATGTAAAGAAGGAACTAGTGTTTTTCTTAAATTAAAGACAGATAATATTGGCACTAAAGCAAGGTATTGTATCAGTACTAACGAGACCCAGTCCTAGAAGTGATCTTTGTCACCTTTTCTATCTTCCGTAGAATGACACTGAAAAGCAGAAATCCCCCAAGTCATCACCAAAACAAGGTTCAAGTTCATGAGTTAAACTTGAAGGCAACAACACTTACAAGTTTACTGAAACTGAACTGTTTAAAGCTATCAGGTGAAGGTAGGGTAGGATTAGAAAATAATAGCGCTCAAAGTAAAATCGATATGGTTTATATTTGGCAATTTGTCTGTTTTACCATTGTAGCTGAATCCCCTGATCACTGTTATTACATATCTGCTTACTACCTTTGATTGCTAGAAAGCTAATGATTGTACCAAAGAAACACATGTTCAACATGACTTCAGTGTCAGTTTGAATAAAGGGATTCATGGAATCATCAAAGGTCGGAAACAACACCGACCACACAAAGTGAAAGAAGATATCTAAATAGTAGAGATGGTTAGATGAGGTAATGACAATGTGGGAATATGATGCACAGAAGACTAATATTACAACATTTGACGAATTATGTAACAATTGTAATGTGGGATAATGTCATGTTCAGATGTGAAAAATGCACATGCAGACATCAGTCTCAACAGTTTATATAATGGTGTGTACCTTTACTGCGCTTAATAGAATGTATACATATACAATATTTAACTGCATTTAATAAAGTTATGAAACATATATTTGTTAAAAAAAAACCTCTGTTGTGTTGTGAGACACTTATATCTTATAGCACTTGGTTCCAGGTAGCCCCATTTTTAATAATGATTCAAGTCTTTTCAAATTAATAGTCCAACAATTCTGCAGAGTACTTTTTTTTTCTTTCTGAGAGTAACAAAATTAATATCAATCTCATGTCTATGCATGAGCTGGAGTCGGCGTGTGGTTAGCTTAGCATAAATAAAAGAAGTAGAGCAAAACTGCCTACATCTGGTCCAACCCTAAGAATAAGCTCACTAATCAATATTTTTTTTACAGGTAACCATGCATACATGAAAACAAGCAGCTACCTAAAGTCTTCATCAGTGTTTGGCAAGTTACTTGAAAATGTAATCAATTAACCTGATCATGAAGGGTTAGGGTTAGCAAAGTCATTGCGGGTTTCGTACCATCCTGCCTGCACAGAGACCAATACCGAATCCTGTTTTCATCAGCTGTATCTGGGGACCTATACTGTAGCTGAAGATGCTTCACAGAAGTAGAGGGAAGAAGGATACCCTGTTGTTTGAAGCTCTGGCTCAATAAATTCCAGGCTGAAAAACAATGAACTAATCCTTTATATTGTCCAACAATCACAGTTTTATATTGCTTGTGTTTTAGAAATAAGTCCATCTGAACTCCACAAATTGTTGGAGTAAACAGGTTTTTCTTTCAGTGACAACTTTATATGACAGTGAAGTGAAATGTTTGTGGCAGGATAAATTAATTGAAGGAATACAGTACCTAGGTAGTTTTATGCCGGGTTTGGCTCCTGGTTTCCTAAGCTAACCTCCCGCTCAAGACACCCACCTTGCTATACAAATGATTATGATGATATTTTTCAGCAATCTTATGTTTAAGTTATCTCATATATTATTTTGTAGTTCAATAGAAAATAGAACAATCTTAGTAAACAT
Organism: Sparus aurata; assembly: GCF_900880675.1. NCBI lineage: Eukaryota > Metazoa > Chordata > Actinopteri > Spariformes > Sparidae > Sparus > Sparus aurata. The sequence goes on from NC_044198.1 coordinate 2,189,083, forward strand.
CAAAGATTAAATTGAGTTTTTTAGTTGCATATAGTGGTAAAATAAGATGTTAAGACATTTTTATATCAGATTGACGACATCCAAATGAAACCAGTATCTAATACATTTTTGAAGGAAATATGTTCAATTCATAACTTTAAAGGATCAACAGTTCAAACCAGTTCATTAAGATTCCTTTTTATAGGGTTGTGTACTACTTTAGTGCTTTTCTGAAATGATTTCTCAGAAAAAAAAATGGTATTACATTTTCTTAAATAAAATGAATCTCTCTAACATTCAGGTTCTGTAATCCATGTGACTAAACTTATTTGCAGGTGCTGTGTAAGTCACGATGTGTTTTAAAGGTAGAGGGAAAACACACAGCTCACATTAATAAATGTTAAGGACACTCATGGAAACAGGCTTGATCTGAGAGATGTGGTATGTAGGGTGGGCCCGGAAAGATGCAGGCAACTTGAGGCAAACCGCCAAAGGATTGATGATCTTTTCAATCTCGAAGGAGCCAACAAGCAAGGAGCCGGGGGGGAGAGCCAAATCTTCTGTCCGGGTTGGTACTGGGGAGCAGGGGAACGCCGTAGACCTGCCAGGCGTTGGCTGCGGCAGAAGAAGTGAGTCAGAGCAGCATGTGTGTGTTGCCTGACCTCCTTACAACTGGTTAAGTAGGCTTGAATAGAGGGGAAGGCCACCTCCGCTTCCTGTGTGTGGAACATAGGGGGTTGAACGGGGTCATGCCGGTGGCTGCACGAGTGAAGGAGTTGTGTATATACTCAACAAAGGGCAGAAAGGTGCACCAGGAGGGAGGATGTCGAGCAGTCACGCAAGTTTTGTCTGTCTGTTGGTTTTGGGATGGCACGCTCAGCCTCCTTCACCAGTTTCTCCATCTCCCAGGTTGCCGCCCCAGTGAAGAAGGCACAATGGGTTCAGTGTCTAAGGATGACAATTCTGGGGTAAATCTGAGATAGGATTTCAGGCTGCTATTTTGGGAGCAAAATTGGTAAGAGAGGGTATAGTTGAAGCAGCTCAAATATAGGAACCAGCAGGCCTGCCTGGAGTTAAGACATCTGGCAGATCGTAGATACAAGATGTTCTTGTGGTCTTTCCATATCATAAAGGGATGTTGGGTACCCTCCAGCCAGTGACGCCATTCTTGGAGGGCCACCACCACCTCTAACAGCTCTCTATTACCTTCGTCATAATTCCTATCGGGAGCTGACATCATGTTGGGACAGGACAGCTCCTACCCCCAAGTCAGAGGCGTCAACCTCAACCACAAACTGAAAATCAAAATAACTTCTAGATAGATGAACATAAAGAGCTTTAACAGGTTATCACTGTGTAGCTGGAGCACGCTCATTCCATCTCACAGGCGGGCGCTGTGTCTTTTTGGTGCATTGGCTGATGGGAGGGCGTACGTGTAGAAACTAATAATGTAATAATAGCTCATAATGTAATAATGGCTCATAATGTAATAATTTCAATGTAATAAAAGCCCATAATGTAAAATCGGCTCATATTGTTAAAAATCACGGACGCATAATGTAATAAGGGCTTTGCGCATAATATAAAAATGTAATAACTTATTACATTAAGAGCCTTATTGATACAGCTCATAATGTAGTAATAGCTCATTTAGTTAGAAAAGTGTTGCATTATCATCCTTTTACCTCTGTTTGACTATACTTAATACACTTTAGTATCAATTGATCAGTCTAGAAGTTGGAAAGATATTTAGTTAGTTAGTTTGCAACTAAAGTCTGCAAAGTAGTGGGAAGATGAGTCTATGTTTGGCATAATTAGCGTTAATGCCCTGTACATCTGTAGTCTCATTTAGCCATATGTTAGCAACCACCATATTTTAAAGACAAGTAAATGCTTTTATATTCAAAGGTGAGGTATTAACTGACATTTTTTTAAAAATCTATTCAACCTTTATTTTACCAGGAAAAAAGACTCATTGAGATTAAAAATCACTTTTGCAAGAGTGTCCTGACCAAGACATGCAGCAGCATAATCATAAATACACACAAACACAAGTTGGACACAAACATTAAAGACACTTATCCAAAACAGCCAAATTTAAAGGTCAGCTACAGTAATAAAAGCCTCAGGCAAAACATCTACAACCAGATGTTTCTGCCTCCAGGTCATCCAATTTCCCCTTAAAAGTGTTCAATAAGACCAACTCATTCTATTTCAAAGTTTTTTGTAGCATGTTCCAGGCAGAGGGAGCAGCAAACCTAAATCCTTTCTTTCCCACTTCAGTTCTGACTTTTGGGGCAAAAAGCAAGAACCAATCCTGAGACCGAAGATTGTACATCCCAGTATTACTTCAATTAATGTAGGACAAAAGAAGGGAAGAAGAAGTGAGAAAACCTAAGATTGCCTTGTAAATGAGAATATGCAGGTGTCACAGTCTGCATATTGATATGGAGGACCATCCAACCCGACCATCAGTGCTTTAAAACCAGTGATAAACCTCAGAACTCCATGATAGAGTGTCAAGAGCATGTAAGCTTTGAGACGAGGTTTGCATATATACAACATCACCGTAGTCCAAAACAGACATAAAAGTGGCCTCAACCAGTCTCTTTTTTGATTTACAAGGAAGACAGGATTTGATCCTAAAATAAAAACCCAGTTTCAGTTTCAATCTTTTTACCAGCTGCTGAATATGGTTTGTGAAGGAGAGGGATTCATCAATTAATATACCAAGATATCTGTAATTGGAAACACACTCAATCTTTAAACCCTGAGAAGAGAGGATTGAGGGCAGATTTTGTGGTTTTGATTCTGTATTAGAGAACGGCATGACTTTAGTTTGGTCAGCAGTTAAAACAAGTTTTAAATCATACAAATGTTCTTGAATATTTTATGTTGTAGAACAAAATGTGAAAATCTCTTGTGTTAGCCATAGACCTTATTTCAGGTATTTAACTGAATTTCGGAAGATCCATTTCAGAATCACATTTATGTGTAGAGGCGTGCAAAAAGCCAACAGAATTTAGAGAAAAAAATTAGAAAATGGAGAATTTGGTTTTTATTATTGCAGAAAATAAGATCCGTAACAAACACAAGGCTCACAAGTCACACATTTTGATCAGAAAGATAATATTCACAAATTAACACGATGTTAATGAATTTTGAAGTTTAAATGCAAAACGCCAGAATTAAAGCTATTCTTAGCTAATAAGCTAATAACTACATTGCCACCACATGGCTGTGACTATACTTATTACTTATATTGCTTAAAGCCTTTATTAAATTGGCATTAAAGACCAACAATAAAAAACGGCAACATTTTGACTGACAGGTCTTCGTCAGGATGTGTGGTACAGTATATGGCTCCTAAGTTGGCCTTATGCTCCATCATGTTTGCAGAAATGTGTGATCTTGCTGACAGACAGACACAAGTGAAAGTGTTTCCTTCCACCCCTGCAAGAATGGCAGAAGTAGCAATGATGATAATGCAACACTTTTCTCACTATATGAGCTGTTATTACATTATGAGTGGTATCAATAAGGCTCTTATTATCATTGTATCATTATTTGTTGCTACAAGAATGTTTTTGTTTCTTCCAACAAGAATCCATTGAAAGATGAGGGCGTGATGGATGGAGTTCTGGTTTGTTAAATCGATTTTGGCCAAATTATTCTGCGGGAGGCTGGGTGGAGAGTGATTTAGGAGCTGGTCCACAGAAATGGTTCAGTCACACTGGAAGAGGAGGGAGGCAGGATTTAAACGCTGGCGAGTGAACCAAAGAAAGCTTACTAAATACATTAACTCTAGAGATACAGGGAGTGATCTAGTACCACTAGAGCTGGTGACAATATTCTGGCACCGTGCAGAGGGAAGGTCTGGGTATGGGAGCAAGTGCTGGTGATGTAGCCTGAGCACCCTCACCCCTCCTCACAGCGGGGCGCTGTGTCTCTCTGGTGCACTGATTGATGGGCGGTCACTCCTCTATATAGCAGGTGGTTTCACCTGGCGCGCCCTCTCCTTTTGCCGTTCTGCTCGTCCTCAGTGGTGGCGGAGTGGATGTCAGCGTGGTGGAGCTCAGGTGGTGTGGCTCTGCTGACGTTGGAGCGTCCTTGGCATCTTCACCACAGATGCACGTTATCTCTGCAGATGCACGTTATCTCTGCAGACGCACGTTATCTCTGCAGCGCACAGGTAAGGCGCAGTAAAGCGCACCGCTGCCTCTTCTCCCCACTCACTTGTCGATTGTGTAAATGTGACACAGTTGTCTCCACTGCAGTGTGGCAGACTGCTGGTGCCGTGGGGCTGGGTCGTCCCTCTGGAAGCCCATCTGGGTGTCGTTGTGTTCTCCACGTGGTAAGTCGGCGTTGTCCGCTCCTCGCTTTCCATTCTGTTGTTCCGCCTCCAGCTGATTGCTATTTTGTGTGTTGCCTTAGAATATTTATTCTGACTCTCCACGACGCTGTGCCGGTGAGGTCCAAAAACACCGAAGCCATCACCTCCTGGACCTACTGCTGTTTTGGTTATACTGCAACTGTGTTTTGTGTCTCCTCGGCTCTTCGGAGCTGCGTCGGAGGTCAATTGACCTCAGAGGCTTGTAGCGGAGCTGGCACCGGGGCTTAGATTGCTGCCCCTGGGAACTTCATTAATTAATTAATATAATTAAGATTTGTATTGTGTTTTGGGAATGAGACTCCTCTCTATTAATTTAGTTAACATGGTTTAATAACCTTTTTCTTGATTTGGGTCTTTGTTTATTTCCCTGTTATTCAATTAATGTATTGTGTGTGTGTGTGTGTGTGTGTGTGTTAAAGTGGCTGTGCTAGGACTGTGAGGCTTGGTTATATTCTTTTTGTTTGTGGACAGGTGCTGTAGGCCCCTGACGGTGACCTAATCCCTGGTGGTGGACCCTTTTCTTCACGAATGTGTGTGTGTGCAGTGTCACGGGTGCTTTTGTTAATTCTCCCTCCCTTGATTTGATTTCGGGCACCAAGGTAACCTCAGCCCTGTTCACCCCTTCATTTGGCCACAGCCTAGCAGCAAGTGAGTCAGCCAATGATGTCTGTCTTATTAATTAACTGTTAAATAAAACTGTTTAGATTTTTCTAAAAACGTCTCTCGCCTGTGGTAATTTCGGACTGTGCGACCTGTAATAAAGGTAATCAATTATTCCTTTTCCACAATTAACTATTTCCTGGGGCGAAACTCCCCAGGTGGCGTTGTCGGTGACACCTTATTACCCTCCACTTGCCACAATTTGGCGTTGTCGGCAGGATCACCACATTTTAAAGGGTCAGAGACGTTTTTTTTTTGTTATAGGTATTTATCTTTTTGTTTTGTTTTTCCCATTGACGTCGGTATTTGTACAGTGGTATAGCCAAAACAGCAGTGTTCAGTCCAGTGTTCCATGTTTCATATTATCTTGTAGTGTTTTCCAGGCAACATGGATGAGGAGGTACAACAGCTTAAGGAGCTGGTGTTGCAGCTCAGGGCGGACAACGAGCGACTCCACCAGGAGCGTGCTGCTTCCCCAGGGGGCCCTGCTGGGGCAGCTTCAACCTCTGCTGGTCCGGCTGGTCATGCCCCCGCTGTCGGTGTCTCGGCTGCTCTCGCAGAGCGGTTGGTTGTGATCCCACGAGATCGTAAGTGTCCCATGTTTAATGGTAAATCGGGTATAGGCATTGTTGAGTGGGTAGAAGAGTTTCAGGCATGTGCGCGTGCTCGGCACCTTCCTGCTGCAGAGCAGGCATTGTTTATCTTTGACCACTTGGAGGGAGAGGCGAAGGAAGAGATCAAGTTTCGCTCTGCCGCAGAGCAGAGAGATCCAGCCCAGATTCTTGCCATCTTAAAGGAGCTGTATGGTTGTAGCCAGGCATATGTCACCTTACAGCAGGCTTTCTTTTCTCGCCACCAACAGGAAGGGGAGACACTGCAGGAATTCTCACTAGCTCTTATGGCTTTAATGGCCCAGGTTGAGCGGCAGGCGCCTGATGGAATGCCCAATGCTGACGTTCTTCTTAGGGATCAGTTCATAGAGCATGTCCTTGACAGCTCCCTTCGTCGTGAGCTTAAGCAGCTAGTTCGTCGCCAGCCCACCATCACCCTGTTGGGGCTGCGTAGTGAGGCTATTAGATGGGAGAGAGAGGGTCTTCCAGGGGGCTCTAGGGGTCGCAGCTCTTCATTACCAACATCTTATGGTCTCCAATATGGAGTGCAGGGCCGTTTCCATCAAGTCCCTCAAGTTGCTCCCCAAGAGCCAGGATTGGGAGCAGTAATGGACCTCTTGAAACGTCAGCAGGAGCAGCTGAACCAGCTAGCCCAGACAGTAGCTGCTTTGCAGGCCCCTCCTCCATCGGGTCCGGGGTCCCGTTCTGGCCCTGTTGTTTGCAGGAGGTGCCAACAGCCTGGCCATTTTGCCCGTGAGTGTGACGGTGAGCGAGTTCTTCCCCGCCGGCGTGCTAACTCTGTCACTGGTTTCAATCCACATGCTGTCATGTCTTCTCGTTCTTCCCAGCAGTCGGGAAACTGAAGCCCGCTGAGCTGCCGAGCCACAGCTCAGTTGGGGAGTCCCTAGGCTCACAGCCAGGTGCAGCAGCGGAGCTGATTGCTTCCTGTCCAAATATTAATGTGTCCATTGGGGGAATTGGTGTCAAATGTCTGGTGGATACTGGTTCCATGGTTTCCACCATTACTGAAAGCTTCTTTTTGGCCCAGTTTGAACCTTGGGGCCATGATCGCCTTCGTTCTTGTCAGTGGCTACAGCTGCGTGCGGCTAATGGCTTAGCCATCCCGTACATTGGTTATTTGGAGCTCGACGTGGAACTGTGTGGCAAGGTGGTGCCCTGCTGTGGCATCCTTGTTGTGAAAGACCCCCCTGGTGCTTCATCTTTTGTTCCTGGAATCCTGGGAATGAACGTAATTCGCAGATGTTATCAAGAGCTCTTTGGTGTGCTTGGGTCTTCGCTGTTTGAATCACCCTTTGTGTCAGGGGCGCCTGGCCCAGTCCTGGCCGCCCTCCAGAAGTGCCACCAGTCTTCAACCCAGGTCATCTCGAGCCTCACTGGTGCCGTCAGGGTCCGAGGCAAGCGGGTGGTGCGGATACCCGGTGGCATGATGAAGCTGGTCACTGGTACCTGTTCAGAGCAGTTTGCTAGTCAGAGTGTTTTATTCGAGCCTCCCGAGTCCGGGTTACCAGCAGGGTTGTTGGCTTCCCCATGCCTGTTAAAGGTTGTTCATGGTACTGTGTGTGTTCCAGTCGTCAACGTTGGAGAAGCGGAAGTCCTCCTTTACCCCCGGACTAGCCTTGGTGTCCTGAATGCTGCTCAGGTTGTTAGCTTGCCTGCAGGGGTGACTGAGTTGGGGTCAGCCGTGGCGACGGTGTCCTCCCAGGTAGCCACCCCTACAGTCCTCGATAGAATAGGATCATTAGATTCATCTGCCTTAACTGAGCAGGAACAGACCAGTGTGAGGTCTTTGCTGGAGAAGTATCGCTCTGTCTTTGCGGTTAATGATGGGGATTTAGGGTGCACCGATCTTATCTCGCACGATATACGTCTGCTCGATGACGTCCCTGTACGGCAGAGGTATCGCCGCATCCCTCCCTCAGAGTACGAGGTCGTAAAGACCCACATTAACCAGCTTCTTGAGTCACAAGTCATCCGTGAGAGCAGTAGTCCTTATGCGTCCCCTATTGTTTTGGTGAGGAAGAAGGACGGTGGCTTGCGGCTGTGTGTGGACTATCGGTTACTCAACAGCAAGACCCGAAAGGATGCTTTCCCACTGCCTCGCATTGAGGAAAGTTTGGACGCCCTTTCGGGGGCCCGCTGGTTTTCCACCATCGACCTGGCCAGCGGGTACAATCAGGTGCCGGTGGCTGACCAGGACCGTTCCAAGACTGCCTTTTGTACCCCCTTTGGTCTTTTTGAATTTAACCGGATGCCTTTTGGCCTCTGCAACGCCCCGAGCACCTTCCAGCGGCTGATGCAGCGGATGTTCGGAGATCAGCAGGGTCAATCCCTGCTGCTGTACCTGGATGATATAATCATCTACTCATCTTCTGTTGAGCAACATCTGCAGCGGCTGGAGATGGTGCTCGATCGGCTTCAGAGAGAAGGCCTCAAAGCCAAACCTGAAAAGTGTGCATTTTTCCAGCAGCAGGTGTTGTACTTGGGGCATGTCATTTCGAGTCAGGGAGTTTCTACAGATCCCAAGAAAGTTGAGGCTGTGGCTAACTGGCAGCGCCCCCGTCACATCTCAGAGCTGCGCTCCTTTTTGGGTTTTGCTAGTTACTATCGGCGCTTTGTTGATGGTTTTGCAAAGCTGGCCAAGCCTTTGCATCAGTTGGTGGCTGATCTCGCTGGAACTAAGTCGAGAAAGGGGTCAGGTCAGGCACTGGGGGCGGCTTGGACGCCTCTGTGTGAGGGGAGCTTTAATGCTCTGAAGTCCAAGCTGGTCTCCGCCCCAGTGCTGGCCTACGCGGACTTTTCACGCCCCTTTATTCTTGAGACTGATGCCAGCCATAGTGGGCTTGGAGCTGTGCTTTCACAGGAGACAGATAGTGGTGTGAGACCAGTGGCTTATGCTAGTAGGGGTCTTCGGCCCACTGAGCGCAATATGTCCAACTACAGCTCTATGAAGCTGGAATTTCTTGCGCTCAAGTGGGCCGTTACAGAGAAGTTCCGGGAGTATTTGTTGGGACATAAATGTGTTGTGTACACAGATAATAACCCGTTGAGTCACCTTCAGTCTGCTAAACTTGGAGCTGTAGAACATAGGTGGGCTGCTGAGCTTGCTGTTTTTGATCTGGAAATTAAATATCGTTCTGGGCGCAGCAACAGGAATGCCGACGCACTGTCACGACAGTACGTACCTGCCCCTTGTTTGGCCCCGCCACTTTTGCCTGGCACTTTGGTCCCCAACAGCATTCAGTCAAATCCACATCTGGGTCCTGTTGTGTCTGCCACTCAGTCTTTGGTCTCCATTCTTCCATCCCACTCTGCATCTGACCTCCGCGGCATGCAGGAGGATGACCCCCTGCTGAAGGAGGTTTTGTTTTTTTGGCACCGTGGGTCGCTTCCCACCTCAGCTGAGAGGCGGCAGCTTTCCCATCCAGCAACTGCACTTTTGCGTCAATGGGACCGTCTGGTTGAAGAAGATGGGGTGCTCTTCCGCCGGGTCTTTCGTTCTGACGGCGGGGAAGAGTTCCTTCAACTGGTCTTGCCTGCTGTGCTCAAGCAGGAAACACTGCATCAGCTCCATCAGGAGCATGGTCACCAGGGCATAGAGAGGACTATTGAGTTAGTCCGGCAACGTGGCTATTGGCCAGGGATGGCATCAGATATTAAGAACTGGGTCCAACAGTGTGAGCGCTGTCAAATAGCCAAGGACTCAGGACGGGTCCCACATAGTTATATGGGCCACCTGCTTGCATCTCGGCCAAACGAGATCGTGGCCATTGATTTTACATTGCTTGAACCCTCTCGCAATGGGCTGGAAAACGTTTTGGTTTTAACGGATGTGTTTAGTAAGTTTACTGTGGCTGTCCCTACCCGGGACCAACGGGCTTCAACGGTGGCCCAGGTTGTGGTCTCCGAATGGTTCTACAAGTTTGGTGTTCCTAGTCGCCTGCACTCGGACCAGGGCAGGAGTTTTGAGAGTTCCTTGATCCATCAGCTCTGCGCTCTGTACAGTGTTGCCAAGTCCCGTACTACCCCCTACCATCCAGCGGGTAATGGCCAATGCGAAAGGTTTAATCGAACCCTCCATAACCTTTTGCGTACCTTGCCAGCTTCCCGGAAACGGGACTGGGCTTCTTGTCTGCCGCAGGTGCTCTTTTGCTACAACACCACACCACATCAGAGCACCGGTGAGTCACCGTTTTACCTAATGTTTGGGCAGGAGCCTCGTCTTCCTGTGGACTTCCTGCTTGGTCGTGTTCAGGATCCAGTGCCTGGTGAGGTACAGGACTGGGTTGCTGAACATCGAGCCAGACTTAAAGTTGCTTTTGAGGGTGCTCATGGGCGATTGTTGGCTGCAGCTGGCAGACGCAAAGAGAGACATGATCAACGTGTCCGGGATGCACCTCTACCGGTGGGACAGTTGGTGTACTTGAGGGACCATGGTGTGAGAGGCCGACATAAGATCCAAGACCTCTGGAACTCTATGGTCCACCAGGTTGTGAGGGCTCCTGCTGGTGAGGGAGCAGTTTATACAGTGGCCCCCGTGGATGACCTGGATAGGACTCGGAAGGTGCACCGAGATATGCTGAAGGCTGTGGTCCACCCTGAGGCAGTAGCTTTTCCACCCCCGGCGCCGTCTTCACCAGTTTTGCTTCCTCTGGCAGCTTCTGTTGATGACTCCCCCAGCAGTGACCTTTGGTTTTTAGTTCCTGAGACACCTGTGCTACCAACTGCTGTGCTGCCGCTTGCAGCAAGTCGTGATGCTTCTTCTGCTCCCATTGTGATGCCGCACCAGGCCGTGTCCAGATCAGCAACACCTTTGGACCATGGGGATTCATCACAGCCAGCTCCCACTTTGTCCCCGGCTGACCAGCCTAGTACCAGTCAGCAGTCCCTGCGTCGAACCAATCGTCCTACTGCTGGCAGTCATCCAAATGTCCACCATCTTCCTCGGCCAGCTGGCCCTCAGGGCCATGCGGCCAACCGACCCCCTGACCCTGCGTCTAATTCTCAAGTGGCTGTTTTCAGACCTTGGTGTTGACTGTGGTTTCTGTCCATCGTCGGGTCGACGATGCAAAAGGGGGGGGCAGATGTAGCCTGAGCACCCTCACCCCTCCTCACAGCGGGGCGCTGTGTCTCTCTGGTGCACTGATTGATGGGCGGTCACTCCTCTATATAGCAGGTGGTTTCACCTGGCGCGCCCTCTCCTTTTGCCGTTCTGCTCGTCCTCAGTGGTGGCGGAGTGGATGTCAGCGTGGTGGAGCTCAGGTGGTGTGGCTCTGCTGACGTTGGAGCGTCCTTGGCATCTTCACCACAGATGCACGTTATCTCTGCAGATGCACGTTATCTCTGCAGACGCACGTTATCTCTGCAGCGCACAGGTAAGGCGCAGTAAAGCGCACCGCTGCCTCTTCTCCCCACTCACTTGTCGATTGTGTAAATGTGACACAGTTGTCTCCGCTGCAGTGTGGCAGACTGCTGGTGCCGTGGGGCTGGGTCGTCCCTCTGGAAGCCCATCTGGGTGTCGTTGTGTTCTCCACGTGGTAAGTCGGCGTTGTCCGCTCCTCGCTTTCCATTCTGTTGTTCCGCCTCCAGCTGATTGCTATTTTGTGTGTTGCCTTAGAATATTTATTCTGACTCTCCACGACGCTGTGCCGGTGAGGTCCAAAAACACCGAAGCCATCACCTCCTGGACCTACTGCTGTTTTGGTTATACTGCAACTGTGTTTTGTGTCTCCTCGGCTCTTCGGAGCTGCGTCGGAGGTCAATTGACCTCAGAGGCTTGTAGCGGAGCTGGCACCGGGGCTTAGATTGCTGCCCCTGGGAACTTCATTAATTAATTAATATAATTAAGATTTGTATTGTGTTTTGGGAATGAGACTCCTCTCTATTAATTTAGTTAACATGGTTTAATAACCTTTTTCTTGATTTGGGTCTTTGTTTATTTCCCTGTTATTCAATTAATGTATTGTGTGTGTGTGTGTGTGTGTGTGTTAAAGTGGCTGTGCTAGGACTGTGAGGCTTGGTTATATTCTTTTTGTTTGTGGACAGGTGCTGTAGGCCCCTGACGGTGACCTAATCCCTGGTGGTGGACCCTTTTCTTCACGAATGTGTGTGTGTGCAGTGTCACGGGTGCTTTTGTTAATTCTCCCTCCCTTGATTTGATTTCGGGCACCAAGGTAACCTCAGCCCTGTTCACCCCTTCATTTGGCCACAGCCTAGCAGCAAGTGAGTCAGCCAATGATGTCTGTCTTATTAATTAACTGTTAAATAAAACTGTTTAGATTTTTCTAAAAACGTCTCTCGCCTGTGGTAATTTCGGACTGTGCGACCTGTAATAAAGGTAATCAATTATTCCTTTTCCACAATTAACTATTTCCTGGGGCGAAACTCCCCAGGTGGCGTTGTCGGTGACACCTTATTACCCTCCACTTGCCACAGTTACACTCACAGCTTCGACCGGCAGCAACTGAAAGTTAAATTACCTGATGGAACCTTAAAGGACTGTGCTGCCTGTGGCTCACTAGACTCTCCCTGTTTAACCACCAGCACCCCTTTACCAATCAACTGCATCTTTACCAGAGCCTTCACATTACCTTTACGTTTATCACTGAGGCCACTCAAATCAATGTCATAACTTCCAACAGCTGGTCTTTAGTACAACCATCCAAAAACTCCTCACACTGCAAAGCAACAAAATCCTCTATCCCTGCCATAGTGAGCTACAAATACACCAGGCCCAGAAGACAAAACAATGCAACTGGCAGTAGAAAAGAACCATCAAACAGTGATTCCAAGGTCATCCAATGTACCAAACAGACATTACAAATGTCCCTGAGATTAATGTGAAGTCCCCCTCTAACTAAACTGCCTATCCAAAAACTAATCTAACTCACTATGCCTATGTAGCAGGAGGTCACCAGGACCCAAAGAGCAGAGACCAATCAAGTGACAGGAATAGGAGGAGGGACTGATTGGGAGCAGGTGTGAGTGCAGCAGTAACTCTACAAATCCTTTGTGCATGCCAGGTCTGTGACTGTTTGATTCCCAGTGGCTCTGGTAGGACGGACTTTTAACATTGTTTTATATTCATTTTAGTATTTTATTGTTGGGGTATAGTAGGGGTGCTTGCACCCTGATGTATTTGTATTTCAATGATTTTAATTGTGGGTCTGCCAAACTTGCTTTTAGGACTGACATGAATGCCAGCACAGGGGTGTGTAAAATATACAGCTTTTAAACCTCTTGTGTTTTTAAAATAAACTAACAGTGCTTTTGTTTGTTTTTAGGCAAAGCACTGACTGCTGTTTGTTTTATTTTAGTATTATATATATATATTCTAGCTTTATTGATTTTATTGTTTTTATTCGTTAATATTTGTTTTAGAGTTTTAACATTCTGTCTCCCTTTGTCTCTAGTGCTGCAGCTGGTGAGGCCCTCCATTCACCGGTGTGGTTGATGCTGGGAGTTCACTTTAGATGGTGATATGGTTTGTGGTTGCACATTATAATGTGGTGTTTTATTTGAAGTGTGTCGGGTTTATATTTCTTTTGAATACTTAGTATACTCCCAGTGTCCTAGCAGTGAGTGGTTGGTGTCCCAGCCGTAGTATGACTGTCTGTCTTCTTGTCTCTTCTTGCTTGTGTTTTTAGAGTTTTAGTTGTAATAAAATAAATGGCATGTATGACCCACACTGGCTGTTGTGGCCTCTTCATTGAAGCCCCTGTGTACAAGACCCCTTTATAAAGGTTACATTTGGCGTTGTTGGCAGGATATGAGAAACAGTCGGTGTGTGTGGTGCATGTCCTATTTTAGTTTTTTTGTTGTTTTTTTGTCGATAAAATACTAAACGGCAGCCAGTGCAGAAGACTGAAGGCGTCATTAAGACTGGTTCGTCACCCCATGGCACAGAAGTTGCTGTAAAACACTTCTTTCTTGGATTGTAAAGAGCGGTTCTAACATGAGTGAAACTGAGGAACAATTAGCAGCCCTACGCGAGCAGTTCAGAGCACTCCAGGCTGAAAATGACCTTTTAAAACAAACTGTCAGTAACCCTCATGTCTCTAATGCCTCTGCTTCTGCCCCCAGAATTGACAGGACTGTTTATGTCCTACGTGAAAGGAGGTGCCCAAAATTTTACGGTGATCAAGACTCACCTGATGGTATTTGCTTGGAGGATTGCATTGAGGAAGTCGAAGCTTGTTTGGAAGGGCATCAATTCTCTAACAGAGAAAAGGCCATTTTCCTCTATGATCATCTGGGCGTTGAACCACGAAGTGAGATCAAGCACAGACCACGTAGAGAAAGGGAGGATCCTCACAAGATCATTGACATTTTAAAATTACTGTATGGTGGTAAAAAGCCTCTGGTTGTACAGCAGCAACGGTTCTATGAACGTAGACAGCAGGAGGGGGAGTCACTGAGACAGTTTTCTCATGCATTAATGTCACTAATGGATGCTGTTCTTGACAATGATCCAGATGCAGTTCCACAGTCAGAGGTAGCCCTGAGAGACCAGTTTGTGGAACGCGTCCGGAGTGGAATGCTACGGCACCACCTGAGGGAGGTGGTGAGAGGTAAACCCAGAATGACACTGATCGACATTCGCGAGGAAGCTATTAGATGGGGTGAAGATTTTGATGGAGGGAATAATTCCCATTCATCCCAGTGTAATGTTACACGAGCTAACATAACAGCTGCCACATCAGCACAGGAGCCAAAACAGTCTCCAGAGCTCCTGGCCATCACAGAACTAATAAAGAATCAACAGACTCAAATTTCCTCTCTAGCACAACAGCTTCAGTCTCTGCAGTCGATGTTTGAGCAGACCACAGCCAAACTGACAAAGGAACGAAAGTGCCTACGTTGTAATAAACAAGGTCATATTGCTCGGTATTGTCGCCAGCCCATGCCCACCACCCTGAGGACGAATCCTAACCCGAGCACCCAGACAGTGCAAGTGGAGCACCCAGTGATGGAGCCAACCTTTGTTTCTCACCAGGTAACAGATCTAGCTGGATCTAATTCTAACCAAGTCTCTCCAGAACTCTTGAAACAGTTGGTGGGTCCGTGCACCGTAGTGCAGCTGACCACGAATGGGATGAATGTCCCTTCATTACTGGATGCTGGTTCAAATGTTACCACACTGACAAGGAGTTTTTTCATGTCACATTTCCACTCAGACCAGCCTAAAATTAACAACTGTAAGTGGCTAAACCTCTCTGCTGCCAATGGGCTTGCCATCCCATATTTGGGGTATGTAGAGATGGACGTCACTGTCTTAGGTCGAGTGCTTCATGGTTGTGGTGTTCTAATTGTTGAAGACCCACCCAATTCTACATCATTACATAAACAGAAGGAAATGGTTCCTGGGCTGTTGGGAATGAACATCATAAGTCAACTCTATACTGACCTTTATGAGGAGTATGGTCCTGCCATGTTCTCTATCCCTCAGGTTACGCAGGCTGCACCTGGTTGGAGAGAAGCACTACAAATGTGTCATTTGATGCAGACCGAACAGAGTGAAGAGGGGCTTGGTAAACTACGAGTGCATGCGGAGAACCCTGTTCAGATCCCTGCCGGTACCACAGTGATGATTCCAGCCACAGGTCCAAAAGGTAAACAGTACAACTCACTGACATTCCTTTTAGAACCTGATAACAGTGCAACTCATATTTCAGCAGGCTTACTGGTGTCCACAGCGGATTGGCCTATGTCCCAGTTACGAATGTGAACCGTGAACTGGTCTGCCTTCAGCCACGAACCCCTTTAGGTGCACTGCATTCAGTTCAGGTAGTGGATTCTAACATTCTAACAATCACTTGACGCTCTAACAGGTGCAAAGTGGTTCTCTACGCTAGACCTTGCCAGTGGATACAATCAGGTCCCTGTAGCCAAAACAGATAAGCAAAAAACAGCTTTTTGCACACCATTTGGCCTGTTTAAATTCAATCGAATGGCGTTTGGTCTATGTAATGCACCCAGTACCTTCCAGAGATTAATGGAAAGGATATTTCACTGCATGAAAAGTGGGATTTTCGGCCCCGTAAACGCCCGGAAATCTCCCTAATTTTCGGCAGTTAACGACAATTTACAGGCTGTGAACGTGGCGTTTGTCTGTGCCGAAAATTGTCGGAAACGAACCATGACGTCAGTGGAGCCCCCGGATGTGCGGACGGCTCTAATTTGCATATGAATAGCAGCGAAACCACGCCTGGCCAGAGAATGTGTGGGCTGGCTTGAATACCCTCACTCAGTATTGGATGAAACCACTACTCATAAACAAGCAAAATCACTCGTGATTGGTCACCCTGGGTCATTATAAATGTAGACCCCAGTGGGAATATATATATATTATGTTTATATATATTTTTATGATTTATTCATTCATTTATATTATCATCAATGACATGAATGAATTTAATGAGGAAAGGAACATTTGCCAGGAAGGAGTTGTTTATTCAAAGAGTTTTATTAGCACAAATACAATCACACAGCATGTACAAAGCATAATCTGCCCACACAACAAACGGGAAGCTCACAAGAGGCCCAAATCCTGCAGCACCGCGAAGTGTCTGTTTTCGCAGACGTCTGTGGTGCGCTGCTACTTCGGAATCGCCTCTCATGTGACTGCAGTGTGGCGCAGAGCTCGGTGAGCTCCCGGCTGCGAAAGGACGGAGGTCGCACAATTCATCCAGACACCCCGCCATCTTGTGCCGTCTTCCTCCTCAGACATCAGGTCCATGGCGGCGCACTTCCAAAGGTCCACCTCATCCTCAGCTAGCACTCTGTCTCGCTTCCAGCAGCTGTAAAAACAATCAATAAAGACGATCAGTACTGCGCGATGCACTGCGTATGGATACAACACATCTATTATTTAATAGAATAAGTCACATTGACCAAAGACGGATCTAATCTAATAAATCTTACCCTCTTTGTCCTCGATCGACTCCGAGCTGAACTCCTCACACCGTCAGCCTGCGATGCAAGATCTGGTTGTTTGTTGTCCTGCGTACTGTGTCGTAATGTCTTACAGGCAGCTGGAAAACAATTAAAAAGACTGGTATGAATAGAGAAACGTAAGTCACAGTAAAATTAAACGAGGGAGAAAACAGTAACAGTTACTTACACACAATGGCGTCATTATCGGCATCGTGTAAATCTGGACTTGCAGACGTGGCTCCGAGCTAACAGGAGGTCGCGGCCTTGTTATGAGGCGAGGTTAGTCTGTGAAAACAAAATGCCCGCAGCGATAAACCTCCGTGTCCCTCTGCGGCAGCGAAGCTCCGTCCGTCGGCAACATTCTTCGTGGCGACCCGGCAAAGCTCCTCCCGTCCGCGCAGACGTCCTCTCGACAATGGCCGGGCCGCTAGCCTAGCTCCTGCTAGCTAGCTTAGCTCCTGATAGCTAGCTTAGCCGAACTTGCTTCGTATCCAATAAAACACAAACACTTTGACTGCGATGGAGAGTCCAACTCACACACTCACAGCACGTCGTCAGACAACAGTTCACAGTCTGTTAGTGATAAAACACGACACTGACGACACACACAGTCCACTGTTAGCTGCTCGACGCCATTAACTCTCCGCTCCTTCTTCCTCGTCACTCACGCTCCGGTCAACCCGGAAGTGTAAAAACTCTTACAGGTCATGAACTCTCAAACGCAATAAGAATTACTTTTCAACTGCTTTTAAAACAATCAGAACCCATGAAATTATAGAAATACTTTTTTTTTTTTTTTTTTTACATTTTAATATCTTGGTTATCTCAAAATGTTTCATGCAAATTTTAACTTCTTAACAACTGGCGTTTTATCTTTAACTTGTTCCCAGGAGAAAGAGAGAGAGAGAAAAGAATAAATAATCTTTTTTACATAACATTGGCCATTGCTAATGACATACACAGTAATTAATCTATTATACTTTCATTAAATAAATCAATTCAAGCTAAAATATAAGGGTCTATAATTAGGCAATACTGAGCCTCATCTATTTATACCAGAGACTTTCTTAAAATGAAGTTAACACCTTTTAGAAAAAGATCACCTGGGGTAAAACTCCCCCTGCTACCCTGATTTGCATTTGTATAGCTCACAGCATTTTCATTTATATGTTAAAGCCTCCCCTAGAATCAGGGGGAGGGGGGTCATGGGGGGACAACTGCCAAGCAAGGCCCACGTCAATTTCCGACAATTCACGGCAGTTTTCAGTGTTGCCTGCAAATTGCCGCAAACCTGAAATTCCACGTCAATCTACAGTGCTGCATACTGACGAAAATCCCACTTTTCACGCAGTGTTTGGAGATCAAAGTTTTCAGTCTTTGCTGCTGTATCTGGATGATATAGTAGTGTTTTCAACCTCTGTAGAACAACATTTACAAAGACTGGAGCTGGTGTTGCAGCGTCTGCGAAAAGAAAACTTAAAGGTCAAGTTGAGCAAGTGTTTTTTCTTCCAAAAGCAAGTAAAGTATCTGG